>NC_018312.1:1557938-1587007 GCF_000234665.1 Leishmania mexicana MHOM/GT/2001/U1103
CGTCCCAGTTCGTGAAATGTAACAACCCCCCAGGGAGTTGGGAGAAGATGGCAAGGGGGGAAGAAGAGAAGGTAAACGCGTCCAGTGAACCACAGCGCATTGGGACGGCCGTGGAGAGAGGGAGGTGGTGTGGGCGGCATTGCAGAGGGACGGAAGAGCGGGGGGAGGAGGCGAGACGTTGAGTGGTGGTGACAGGAAAAAAAGCATAGAGGGAAAGAGATGCACCGCCACCACTACCATCTCTGCGCTCCCCCATCATCGCGCCCTCCATTATCGGTCTGCTCGTGGCTGCAGCAGAGGTAGTCGCAAAGAGGACTGCTGTAGTACTGCGCCCACGCTGACCATGCACCGTGTGGCGAGCTGGCACAGCACCCGCCGTTGGGGGAACACTACCGCGCTGTCGCTGCGTCCACCGTGACGGAAAGGGGTCTGACATGCACGTCTGAGCGTGCGCAGATGTGCGCTGTGCGTATCCCCTCGTTGATCGCTTTACCGCTACGACTCTCTTCCACACACACACACTCTCATGTCGGGTGTTGCCGTCATGGAGGTGGCGCACACGGCGCATATGTCAGCCTCGCATCGGCATATCCTCGCATCACCCCTCCTCCTCCTCCTCCTTGTTGGCGCACGGGCACAGACTCGTGCTTACGCGTTGAGGTCCACTTTGTGTAGCGCCCAAGCAGCGAAGACACACCAAAGGAAAAAGGAGGCCGCTCGGCGACAGCGGCCACGACGATGGCACGGAAAAGGGAGAATAAACGGTTCGACTGGCGCCCAGAGGAAGCGCCGTCACGGCGACACACCCACGCACGCACACGCATACACGGGGAGGGTGGGGGAAGGAGATGACCGGCGCGGTGGGTAAGAAAGGCATCGACGGAGAGAGAGAGTGAGAGAGCTGTGGAATAGAGAGGGGCGAGGGATGGGGGGAGAGCGCATGCGTGTGCGCGTGCCAAAGGCCTGGCAGGCACGCAGTGCAGGGGGGGGCCCCCCCCCACGGATCCGACATGCCTGAGGTGCGGACGGTCGTTGCACAACTTTAACATGGACCTCCACCCCCTCGCTAGAAATTACGCCTTTCCTCGTTGCCGCTTCGTTCACTACACGGACACTGTCCACACCCGCATACGCGTTATTCGTTATCCTGTGCATACGCTATCCGTTTCGCACAAATCTCGTTGGACCCTGTCTGGTGTGTGTGTGTGGGGGGGGGGGGGCAGATGCGCACACCACTGATGGAGAGGCGAAGAGGCTAAGTGGAGCGGAAAAGGCAGAAAAGGTACGTCGCGAGGGGAGAGAAGGGTGCACGGTTCCTGCTCCTAGTCCTGCTCCCTTCCTCATCTCGCCTCTGGCGATGTCGTCACCGTCGCTCCCCACACACACACAGAGAGAGATCATGTCTGCCTGCTCAATCCTTGAACAGGGCGGAGAAGTTGCATTCTGTCGTCGCCTCGCAGCAGCGCCTCCCGCGCTGCCCCCTCCTCCTCCCACAACCGCTGCCGCAGTGTTGCCTCTTCCTTCTCCATCGCCTTGCAGTGACGCTGGTGACTGCGCGCAGCCTCTCGCTGGAAGTGGTGACGGTCGCGCTCCTCCTGCTCTGCCAACTGCATCGACCCGCCCATGAACAGCAGCGGGGTCATGCCAAGGATGAGCCCAACCACCATCCCCAGCGTGTTCCCCGCCTGCGTGGCACGCGAGTAGGCATCGCTGCGCTGCTGTTCCATCGTCAGACGTGGCGGTGCTGCCCGCGTATAACGCTCTGCTAGGCCGTGCACTTGAATTCCCGCCACCCCGCTGACAACGCCGCCGAGACTGGCGGCGGCCATCTGCGAGAGACCCAGGCTGCCGGATAGGGCGTTGTCGATTGCGCCGCCGGCGAGGACAAGAGTGGAATTATCCAGCATCCCAAAGGCTAGGAACGGCGGCGCGGCGGCCGCAACGATCCTCAGGTACGTCGGCCACGGAATGTACCCCGGGTCCTGCTTAATGGACGCGCTGGCTGCGGTGGTGACCGTGGAAGCTGGGGTGACCGGCAGAAAGGGGGAGGAACCCGCACCACCGCCGGCGGCGTCGCTGACAAAGCCACGACTTCCATTGGCAGCACTGCCCTCGAGAGAGGCACGTGTGGGCGATGACCTTGCCACAACAGATCCAGCAGGGCTACCAGCTAAGGCGGCACCGCCACAGACATCGCGACTCCCTGGCGCCCCCGCCGCTGATGGAGCACTCTTCTGTATCGCGCCGATGATACAAGCTCTAGCGTCCTTTGCTGTGTCAACCGACATGTCAGTCCTGTGACGCGATAGTGTGGCAGATGAAGCTTTAACAGAGGGGCTTGTCCCACTTGCACCGCGGCTGCTGCTCTGGGGCGCCGTCGAGGGCATCGACGGCGGTGCAGCTGTGACTACCGCAGCGGCGCCCTGAGCAGAGGCGGAGGCCGACGCCAGCACCGGGTCCGAAGTTCCCGCGCTTGCCTGGCTCTCCTTTGCATGGCGACGCTTCGCCGGCGTCGAGTCCGCCATGCGCCGCACCCAGGCATCGTACTCCTTGGAGGAAATAGAGTTGTCTCTGTCCGTGTCCGCCACCTTCACCTGCTCGGCCACCTCCTCGTAATCCACACCAAAGTACTCGCTGGCCGCCCCCATGATGAGTAGCAGGCGTCGGCTCTCGGCGGACAGCTGACCCAGCAGCTGGGGCCCCAGCGTGGGGTCGCTGTTCAGCAGCTCCGACAGCACATGCGCCACGTCACGCTTGTAGCGGTTGCGGAACGGCGAGACCGACGTCGAGATGCGGACGCTGTGCGCCGTAACGGCGCGGCCGGTTGCTTTTAGTGAGCTCGGCGAGTCTGCATCCTTCCGAGCACCGACAGTGGCGGAGGAGGCAGCGCTAGCAGCCGCGCTCGAGGGCAAAGAAGATCCGGTCGCCGCATCCGAGGGTGAAGCTTCACCAGCAAGCGTGGGTGGCATTGCTGCCAACGGCGCGCTGACTGCCGTGCTGGCCGAAGGAGAAGCTTCGGTGCTCGATGATGCCGCCGCTGCACTGCCAGCGGCCGTGGAGGCTGTCGTGGCCGTTGCGAGTCGTTCGCCGCTGCCGCCGGCCTCCACGTCGTCAGCGCCGGCCTCATTGACGAGAGCCCAAAACTTGGGCTTCTTGTTTCGAATCCATGATGACGTCGCCGTGCTAGCGCTCTGCGTCGAGGTAGCATTCACGGTCCCACCAGCACTGACGTCGTTGCCTGATCTACTACTGCCGGAGCTGCCACCATCGCTTGACGTCAGCTCTTCTAGCTGAGGCGTTGCAGAAACCGCTGCGGGAGGAACAGCAGCGCTAGGGTGATGCGCCTTCGCAGCTGAGCTAGGCGCTACACGGCCCTCTCCAACACTTGTAGAGAAGTTCTGGCCTGACGTGGCGGTGGCGGCTGCAGACTTCTTGGCGAGCTCCGCCTTTGCTTTCTCTACCTCAGATAGTGCCCGCAGCGCTTCTCGCAGCCGATCAGTCATCTCCGCCAGCGACGCGCTCGACACGGCTGTACAGGACGGCGCGTTGGGTGCCGCAACTACTGACGCCGGCGCACCGGTGGCAGAAGAATATGATGCATACGTCGCTGCCCCAGCGTCCGCAGCGGTGGCTGCAGTGCTTGTCGCTGTTGTGGGCGAGTTCGACGAGGACGGTGTGCTTGCGGTGCTGCTAGCCACGCCACTACCCACCGCCGCACTTGCTGTCGTTGCCACCTGCCGCCGCGAGTGCGTGGGCGTGGGGGTGATCGCCCAGCTCGACAGGAGCAGGCTGCAGGAGGAGGCCTGCCCCATTGGGGCACGACCACAGCGTCGCATTACGGAAGTTTGTGTGTGAGCGTGTGTGCGTGGTGGAAAGTCAGCGGAGGGTCAATGCTTTTATCGCCTCCCTTCGCTCCTCTCTCGCTGTTTGCCTCTATGATGTGCTCTATGCTGCTGCGTCGGTCGGTACCGCGCGTGTGCCTCTCGTTGTGTATATCCCTGTATACGCCGCTCCCTTACACACACACTTGTGATGGCACACCTCTGGCGGAGGGGAGGGGAGGGAGAATGGCGCGGTCCAGTCAGTCCCTCCCCCTGCGTGCGTGTGTGCGCCTGTGCACCTTGAGAACGACACGCTCTGGGGAGACCAGTGAGCCCGAAGCGTGAAAAGAAAAAGGGAAGGAGGCAGAGCAGCGCAGAGGAAGGGGAAGGCTCGTTAGAGACGATACATCCACACGTAGCACGCACACAGAGAGAGAGACCGAGCTGCGCGAGCGATGAGGTGGTGGGGCGGTGGGTCAGTGACCAGGGGAAGGGGAAGGGGGAGAGGGGTAGACGTGTGTGTGTGTGTGTGTGTGTGTTTGTGTGAGAGAGGGAAGTGGGCAAGCTCTAACAAAAAAATCAACGACAATCGAAAAAAACGTTCGGCCAGGCGCATGCGCCGGGAGGGGACGGTGGAGGCGATGCGGAAGAGACGCGCGAGTGATGGCGAAGACGAATGATGCTGATGCGCTGCTGAGTCCGCTCCTTCATCGCACACACACACACAGAGACACGCGCAAACGCCTGCGCTTGAAGACAAACAGAGGAGAGGAGAGGGGGAGCGACAGCGGCAGAGCCGGCCGCAGAGGAAATAGTGGTACTAGTAGAAATTGGTGGGCGCGCAAGTAGGCGCGCAGGTGAGTGCGTGCAGAATTCTAAGGTGGTGAACGGGGGGGACACTCTGTGGATGTGTGCGCATGTTTGGGAGAAGGAGCAAGGAAGCGGAGAGGAGGAGGAAGAGGATGTTATGTGGGTAGAGAGAAGGCTCGGCAGGTTATGGCATCCCTGCGCATGATCGGTGAAGCTGCATCACCTGTCTGTCGGTGGCGTGCGCACACGGGGTTCTCCTCTGCCGTTGCGTGACGAGCGGAGAAAACTTTTACTTTCAGCGCGTCCACTCTCCGCCACGGAGCATGAGTCCGACGCCACCCTGCTCACCGGCCTGTCACACGCCCCATCCCTCTGCTGCAGAGTTTGTGTTGCCTCGGCTCCAGATGTCTGCCTCACCACAACACGCAAGGTATCGGTGTCCGTGTGCGTACGTGCGTGTGCGTGTAACGGCGGTGCTTCCTTTTGTCCTTTGACGTCTTTGTTGTCGAAACTGTTCTCGTGGTCACGCGCGCCACTGTGTCTGTGGCGAAGTAACGGCTCTGGTGTGCAAGAGGAAGAGAGAACAACGAAGAAAGGATAGCGTCCACCAAAGGATGAGGGTGACGTGGGTTCGTGGGTGCGTGTGCGCCTACCGCTCCGCCTATTCGCCTCCCTCCTCCTCCTCCTCGCTCCGTCTCACCCTAGACCCCTCGCATACCTCTCCCCATCAACACGGCTCGCCAGCGGACGAGGGCCACGCCACCCGTGCCCGCACACACACACACGCACGCAAGGCCCACAAAAGACCTATATTAGGGAAAATCAGAAGCAAGGCGAAGGAGAGGGAGCAACACAGAGACAGACAGATGCGGAGAGGAGGAGGAGGGGGGTGGGGTGGGCGGCGGCGGCAGGCGAAGTCAGTGGTCATGCGCTGACCAAGTGAACCAACATGAAAGCAAGCTAATACCAAAGACGCCGCGCAGCAGGAGCCACCATACACATCCTCCACCCCATCACAACAGTGACGGGTTCACACTAGCGACAAGAAATTGAGGGGAGAAAGGATGTACAGAAACGGAAAACGGCCAAAGATAGATACAGAGCGAGTAAGCGCCAGCTTCTCAGTTTTGGGCGGCAGATTAGTAGCATGGGAGTGGGGGAGAGGGGGGGAGAGGGGGAGGGGGAAAAACGAAGAATAAGAATGCAGAGAAGACACACACGCGCAGACGCGCATAGGCCTGAAAAGGCGCACAGAGAAAACATGAAAACACCGCTCGAAGTAACAACACCCAATGGAAAGGGCAAAGGGGGAAGAAGCAACAGACACGCATACAGAGATAGAAAGAGAGCAGCAGCAGCACCAGCACCAGAAGCGGCAACAGCGGCGGCGGCGAATCGCCAACCCTACACATGCACATACACACACACACACACACATGTACACAAGAAGAGTGCGTGCCCCACAACGACAACCGCCACGCCGTCATTCCTCCTCCATCTCAGCACCACCACCCACCAACACTCTCCGCGCGCACCGCTCCCCTGCCCGCCGCCCATCTACACAAATCGCCCCTCTCACGTTCCACAGACGTGCATGAGGCACTACGCCGGCAACACAACCAAGCCCGCGTAGCCCTCAGCGAAGTATCACACAATGATGCACGGCTATTCTCTACGTACACATTACAGGAAAGAAAAAAGCCGACACAAACACCTATGGGTGTGTCCTGCACCGCGCCCGTTACCCAAGAGGAGGCACAGCGAGGGAGAGAGGGAAGAGTGCGTCGAGGAAACACGGCGCCATGCATACTCATCGTCGTCATCTAATTCGCAAGAGAAAGAAGATTGTTATTCGGGTCCAGTAGGAGCAGGAAAGTGAGATGGGGGAGAGGGAGACGGCGACGAAGCACCATGTGAGGGTGCGGGTGCAGGTCAGCGGCCGAGGGGCCGAGAGAGAGAGGGTAATAAAACACGAGAGAACCATGGGGGGCGGCGGCCGCCGCGGAGGTTCGCTGCGTCAAGACGGTGGGACAGTCCCATCACGACAAGGAAGGGATGAGGATGAGAGAGAAGAGAGACAACCAAGCATTCAACGCATCTATATATTAGATAGATAGTTGTACGTATATATCACCCAGATCCGTCTTCATGAGCACGTGACAAGGTGAGGTGAAGGGCACACAC
Organism: Leishmania mexicana MHOM/GT/2001/U1103; assembly: GCF_000234665.1. Taxonomy (NCBI): domain Eukaryota; phylum Euglenozoa; class Kinetoplastea; order Trypanosomatida; family Trypanosomatidae; genus Leishmania; species Leishmania mexicana. Next base: position 1,564,754 of record NC_018312.1, read on the forward strand.
ACACAGACGCACTTATATATATATATAGAAATATGGGATTAGACAAGCAAGCACACGGGGAGGGGGGAAATAAAGATGGGAAGATACTGTAGAGAATAAACGATGGTGATGGACATGCGCGCGGGTAGGGGAGGGGAGGGGCGGAGAAAGGTCACAAGAAAGCTAAAGGGCGGCATCGAACGCGAGCGCATGTGTAAGGGAAGAAGAAGAATCAACACAACGGAGAGAGAGAAGAATGATCACCCATGAACTTTGACAGACACGCCCAATGCACATCAACTACGGAGAGGGGCGGAACGATGGGGAGACCGACGCGGTAGACGGTCGAAGGAGAGGCAGGGGTGCCTCCCCTCCCCACGCGTACGCTCACCACTGACCCTCTACGTGTGCAGCGCACATCATTGTTGTGCGCGCGCGTATGTCTCTATGCACGTGCGTGTGCGCTTCATTTCGGGTGTGGGTGCAGAGAAGGCTCAGCAGGCGAATAGAGAAGGCTAGGGAAGGAGAGATGCGGAAGTGGTGCGAAGCAGAGCTGCCGCCATCCATCTCCCCAGCGTCCACCGCCGCCCTCTCTCTCTTGCCTTTTGACACCGTCCCTCCGTGTGAGAGAGGTCGGGTGGGGGGGGAACGGAACTTTAAAAGATGGGAAACAACAAACGAATGGCGATGAGATACAAAGATAACCACAGCCCACTCGCACACACGCGCACATGCGCTGAGAGAGAGGAGGGGAGGGGGAGAGATACAAAGAAAAAGCGTGGCATACACCGATATGCGAGATGATGAGGGGAGGGGAGGGAGATGAATGGATGGATGGATGAGCGAGAGAGAAAACCTAGCACGATACACGTAAGCTAGATCATATATATATATATATATGTATACGTGTGTGTGTGGAGGGAGGGAGAGAGGTATACACAGGCGCAGGCTCACTTCGGAAGCACGAAAGAGCGAGAATAAAGGAAAGCACAGAAACGTGCACAGGGGACATGAGGGAAACGACGACGACGAGGAAGCGGATGAGAGCGAGAGAGAAACTAAATGAGGCTGCTGTGGCTGTGTGTATAGACGCCAGAGACGCACACGCGTGCCTCGTGACAAAAACCTGAGAGAAGAGACGGAAAAAATCGGCGTGGACAACGCGCGCGTGCACTCAAAGGGTGGGCAAGGGGAAGGGCAGGGGAGGACGCGTGACGACGCCGTTCCCTCCTCGCTCTCGATCCGGCAGACTCACGTCGAATGGAGCGGGCGGCGGCGTGGCAGCGGCATCACTCGTGCGCACGTGCGCCAAAGACGCTCTTGGCTCTCCTCAACGCCGTCATCGTGCAAATGCCCCTGCGGTACCACCGTGTCTGGTCGCGTGATGAGACGGTCACAGTGACATGGGTGGTGATGACGACCGTCCGTAGCTCTGTCGCTACCGTTGCCGGATGTGCTGCAACGCGATCGAGCTGAAGAGCTCTCAAAGATCGCCCAAACCGTCTTCCGAGGCGCCGCCGACATCTGTGCGACTGATCGCAACGGCTGCCCAACATACCAGGATCGTTGGGTGAGCTCAACAACGCCGGACTCACTTGCTGCGTCGGTGGGACTTGGTCCCAACGTCGGCAGTCGTCCAGGTGATCGCTCCGCTCCCATTTCCAAGTTGCTGCCTGGATCAACTACGGCACGCATGGAAAGGCGGCAGCAACATGCGCCCTGTCCCACACCAACTCCCGTATTCGCAGCGGCGGCTGTGTAGACGGTGCGATGCAGCGCCTCCGATGACGGAGCACCACCGCGAACGGATGCAGCCGCGTGGGAGTGGCTCTGAGTGATGTGGCTGGTGCTGCGATGGCTGCCCCACTGCCGCATGGTCGAGAAGGACGCAGCCCTTCCTTGGGTGACGAATGTTCGTTCGAGGAATGCGCGGCAGCGCCGCAGGCACTCCGCAACGCCACAGCCGGCAGACTGTTCGAGCGATTACGCATATGACGTGGACACCTCGCATGCACCAGCCGCTGGGGCGCCGTTGCGGACACCGTCTCTGTGTGGGCTTGGGGCGGCATTACTCCCGTTGATTTGTGACACTCCAGCGCAGGAGCTCGCGAGTTGGGGTCACGCGCCACATGCCCAGCACCGCCCCCGCGTTCTCATTGCCCTGGTGCAACGGCGGCGGTGTTTGGGGGCCCTAAAGCATCCGCCTGGATAGACGGCAACGCAGCAGCGGTGCCCTTTCCAGTGGCTCCAGCGGCCTGCAACGGTGAGTGGCCCACACGGTCGTCCAGCGGTGTTAATGTGCCAGGTCGATGATGCAGCGCACGTGCCACCGTGCTGCCCACCTCTGAGGAGCTGGATGTAGCACTGCCAAGGTGCACCGGTTGCGAGGCGCGCAGGTCTGCGAGGTTGATGCGATCCCCCCCGTTCAACTGCCGTCCTGGAGCTGGTGTGCGGCGCACACGCGTGGCGGCTTGCACGGACGATCCTCTGCCGCTCCCATTGCTGCTGGCAGCGATGGGAGTGGATGACGATGTGGCAAGTTCCACTGCCGTCGGGCCGCTTGTCTCAGTCTGCTGCTTGTCAGCGTTGTAGCTGCGACGTGCGCGCACCAATGACGCCGTCGCAGGTGCGGGAACCGCGGGAGCGAGCGTGGTGGGGTTGGTCGACGCGGCAGCCGTGTTGCTGCTGCTGCCAGCATGGCTGCCGTTCAGCCGGGTTGCGCCAGTCTGCCCGTCCAAGCTAAAGAACGTCCCTGGCGGCTTCAATCTGCTGTGAGACGACGGTACCGTTGCACCACTGTGCTCTACCACCGCGGCCGGCGTGCATGCCTCGTGTAGCAAAGACGGCGTAGAGTCGTAGGAGATGGAGTCGGTGCTCTGAGCACGGCCGCTGCGCACGCGTTGGTCAGAGGCGCCGGCGCTGGATGTGCGGCTGCTTGTGGTCAGTCGCCAACGCAGTGCTCCATCACCGTCGGGGGTGCGCACCGACAGCGGCGGCTGCGTGCTCCCGACGCTCGGCAGGCAATCGGCCGAGGACGGCATACGCGTGTCACATGAGGTGCTGTGCCTCGTAGTTCCTGTCCTGACGGTGCTGCGCCGCGATGAATCCAGCCGAGACGCCTGCGCTACACTGATGTGCGAGTCGCCAGTGTTTCCGGGCGAGGCGGTCGTCAGGGCCGTCAGCGGCTTGCGAGATGGAGGGGACTCGGTCGTGACAGCGGAAGAAATGATGACGGCGGGGCGCACCTGCTGCTGCGGCTGGTGTGGCAAGGTGATTCTCTGGATAGCAGCGGATAGCCTCGGAGACGTCTGTGTCACAGACCGAAGAACCCCCGACGTGGCGGATGTAACGCCAATGGCGGTGAGCGACAGAAGCGGCGGGCGCGAGAAGGTGGTGGTGCTGGTACTGGCCAACAACGACATCGCCTGATGCGTGTTCACGGGCGTCGGGGACGCACCGTCACCATTTTTCTCACGCTCTCCAGCATTGTCCTCGCGCTGATCAACACTCCTGAGATCTGCTCCGTGCCCGCCACGACCTGCTTTCGCTGAGACGACTGTGGGAACAGCCGGGTGGGTCTGCGGCGACCTCGGTAGGTGCACGGCGTGTTGCCGCGCATTCTCCGGCGACATTGTGTGTGTGCTCCAGCTAGCCTGCGAATCGTCGATATCAGCGGCAGCATGGTCATTCTCTTCCGTGGAAAGACCAACCGAGGGCAGCTGGTTCGTCCCGCGCACCGCCTCAGTGCGCTCTTGGCCGGCTTCCCTCTCAAACGGAGGAGTGCTTGAAGGTGACAGCATCCCGCTGTGAGCGGCCGGCGCCGTGACAGAGATGCGCCGTGTAGCCTGGATGCCGTGCCCGCTTGCCATGCACGGCGATATCGCTCCGAGCACGCTCTTCTTAGTGTCCGGTGACGTCGATAGAGTCGCACGAGTCGCAGGCACAACGCTACTAGTGGTACAAATGTTAGGACCGGCGTGGACCGCACCAGCCGGCGTGATAGACCTCGGCGTCCGCTCTGGTACTGGGGACGGGCTTGTTGCGTCACAACTTGCCTCCGTGCAGTCCTCGAGCACCAAGATCTGACCCTGATAGCGATTCTTTGCGTAGGCGAGACGCTGGCGCTTCACCGGCGAGGGGACATTATCCCTCTTCCTCCTGGTATGCGATGTGCGTGGGGGCGACGCCCTCGCTAGCGGTGAGGCGCCGGGTGGGAGCGGAGGGGACGTCGCAACGGCCGCTCCAGCGCCGCTCGCGGTTCCGCGAAATCTGTTGCTGTCGTCCTTTGCCTCCGCACGCAATGTGGTGGGTTCGTCAAGGTGGCTGTGCTCGCTGCCCTGTGCCACAGCGAGAGGTGAGGTCGAGATCGTTGTGGGTGTTGCCCCTACAGTGGCGCCCTGCCTCTCCCGTGGCTCGTCCCCGCTTGTCTTGAGACCGTTGTCGCACTTTGCCGTCGCCGTCGGTGATGCGCGTGCTGGTACATCGGCTAACGCACGAGCACCGCTATAATTGGCGCTGCGCTGTTTCGGCTGCCGTGCTAGCACTGGCTGCTGCTTCAGTAGTGCCGCCGCGCGTGTCATTCGTGTTCCACCCGCCCCAGCAGCGCAGTCGCTACGCGCTCGGCTGACCGCGATGACTGCCGGCGGAGACACCCTTGTCGTCTGTGTACTCGCTTTCCAGTGCGCTACCGGCAACGCATCCGAGATGGCTCGAGTCTCACGCAGCCGGTCCAATTTTTCAGACGTCAGCTCGCACTTCGAAGATGTTACTCTTGCAATGGGGGCGGTAGCTTCGGTTGTGGTAGTCGTCACAGGGCGCGCCACAGCCGTGGGAGTGGCCAGCCCTTTGCTCGCTACACCGGCGCCAGCGCGTGGCGAGGCCCCGCTGGCACCGCTGCGGGGCGACCCGCGCAGTTTGTCGAACTTGTTGAGGCTGACCCCTGACGTCCAGACCGCACCGGTGCCACCGCCGCAGACGACCTGCGCGCCAGACCACGCCGTCAAGGACGAGCCAGACATGCACGTTTGTTGATCACTCGCCAACGGCGATACGCCGCGCCGCATCGACGCACTCGGTGAGATGCCCAGCGACACGTTTACCGCGGGAAACGGCCAGGGAAGGCTCTTGAAGTGCTGGCTCAGCACTTCACTCTCGAGCTCGGTGGACACGTCCGACTCGTCTTCCTCGTCCTCCTCGTCCTCCTCATCAACATCATCGTGTCGCTGCGGCGAGAGGGCCGGCAGCGGCGGACGTTCCAGCCGCTGCGCTGGCCGTATCGGCTCCATGCTGATGGACTAAAACTTGAATGGGGGAGAGAAGGGACAAAGGAGATAGTGCCCACTTTCGGTGTGTCTGTCTGTGTGTGTGCTTGTGGCTGTGTGCACCAGTGATCAGGGAGAACAGAGAGTACCCACAGACGCAACGAGAGAGAGCGACAGCTGTGCGTGCGAGAGCCCCCACAACAAAGGAAAACAAAGGGTCGTTGATCTGATCGGGATGGGAAGTCAGAGATAGATAGTCGGGGCGATGGCGCGTGAAAAGGATGTGCGCAAGAACAAGAACGCGAACCGAGTGCGCAAGAAGGTTGAACAACGACCGGGGGAGGGAGGAGCAGTTGTCTGCTTGTGTACTCGTAGGCGTGCGCAAGTCCATGCGTGGGCGCGTATCTGGGTGTGTGCTCGGTGAACGATACCGCTAGCGAGGACAGAGACATAAAAACTTTTCCTTTTCAGCACGGCCACTCTCCGCCAGGGTGCACGAGCCCGACGCCACTCCGCCCACCAGCCGGCCACGCGCCCCATCGCCTGGTGCACCCCTCCCCTCACCTCGGGGTGCCTCGGCCCCCCCACCACCAACCCACCAGTGCGCAGTGTGAGGGCCAGGTCGGACACGCGCGGGTCACGTGGACACCCTGCCCATCATATGGATGATACAGGCATGCCCACAGCCGCAGGTCGCTCCATCACAGCGCCATCCAGGGCCTCGCCGCCAGCGTCAGCAGCGACACATCGCTCTCACCTCGCCACGTCGTAGGTGGATGGCCCTGTCACCACCAGAAGCAGTTCGGCACTCGGCAGGGGATATAGGAGGGCTGCTTGGCTTCCCCCCTCATCACCCACCACCACCACCACACACATGCAGGGAGAGTGGGGGTGGGGTGCACGGTACCCTGTTGATACCACGCAGGGAGGGGGAGGGGGATGCCCGGGCGGTCATCACGGGGTGCCGCAACACAAACAAAAGGGACGACAAGAGAAGAGTAGCGATGCGGGTGTTTGGCCTTCGCCTCTTTTGCCCCTCGGTTGCTTGCGTACACACACCGTGTGTGTGTGTGTGTGTGTGTGTGTGTCTGTGTGGCTTGCTGGCACTGGCGGCATCTAAAACAGCTGCAAGTCGTTCCACTCCTTGCGCTGCCGCTCCAGCTCCGCCGCCAGCGCAGCCTCTTCCTTCTCTTTTTCATCCTTGAGTTTACGCCGCCGCGCCGCCTCCTCGCCCAGGCGCGCGGCCTCCAGCTGCTGATCTCGCAGCGCCTCCATCCGCCGCTTCTGCAAGCGCTCCTCGGCTGTCATGCTTTCCTCGGGGCCGAACCTATTGGCGTCACCACCGCTGCCACTCACGCCGCGCTGCGCGGCCGCCGCCCTCAACGCCGCCTCTTTCTTTCTCTGCTGTTCGAAGGCAACTTTGAAGCGCACAAGTTTCCTCTCATCCGCCAGCTCCTTGTGCGCCGTCTCGAAGACTGTGAAGGCATCCCGCACGTGGAGCAGCTGGCACTTGTCGGGATGCAACGCCTGGGCCATCTTGCGGTAGCGCCGGTCGACGTCGGCCACGGTACAGCTGCTGGGGTCCACGTCGAGGATGATGAAGTAGTCAGTCGCCTTGCACTGCAGCACCCGCCGAATCTCAGCCGTCTTCTGCGCGTCGCTGGACAGACCGCTAGCGGCTAGTTGCGTGAGGGAGCCGAAGGCGATGGGCGGCAGCGCGGTCTCCACTTCACGTGCGCGCTTCTGCCCCGCCGCGGTGCCAGCAGCCGGGATAGTGCGACTCCCTGTCGCCGTGCCGGAGGTGCCCTCCTCTGCTAGTCGATCCTGCTGCTTCTGATACGCCCGCTTCAGGTGGTAAAATATGGACTCCTGGCTGAGCGATTTGTGTACCTTCTCCGCAGCGTGAAAGGCGTCCGCGGCGTTCGGGAGCTGGCACTTGTCCGGATGCAGGAGCAGCGCAATCTTGCGATATTGCCGGTTCACATCCGCCAGTTCGCACGTGGCGATGTCGAGCTGGAGAAATTCAAACGGGCTCGCCTTGCGCGCCTCGCACGCCAGCAGCCGCGCAATCTCAGCCGCCTGCTGCGCCTCGCTCATCCTTGAGAAAAGGGCTGTGATGTTCTCCGTGGAGGATCTGTATGCGGGTGCCCGGTGTACGCCCCCCGCCGCACTTGTCAAGGTGTCCCCACCAACCACCGCGCGGCCTCTGCTCCTGTGTGGGGATGCTCTCAGACGTTAGCGAAATAGAGAAAAAAGTGGAAGTCCAGTGCACATGACAGGTTGGGGGGGTGCCACCCTGTCGGCTGTGAGGAACCGCTGTGGCGGTTGGTGCTTGAGAATAGGAAGAAAGATGGAGAGACCACGGCAAACGGTGAGGTGGACATCAAAGGCCGAAGCATACAGCGACATGGCGGCGCAGTGCTGAGGGTCATCGCCACGGAGACGAAGCCTGTAAGTTGAAGAACCTCAGTGGCATACGATCACAGGGTAGTCCCCCGCTACCTGTCCCCACCACCACCACCACCACTGTGGCAGTCGCGCTGCTGTGAACGTGTGTGAGTGCGCGCTCACGCATTTTGGAGGAAGGGGGAGGGGGGCACCTGGCATCATGTAGAACAACACATACAGAAGAAGGCCGTTCGCATCACCGGCATCGTCCATACACACACTCATGCACACATCGGCGAAGACTCGCATAAAAGAGAAAAAGGCGCACACATCTCGCTTGTGGGGGCTGCTGCGTGGCGCATCCGGCTTCGTCCCTGCTCGGCTCAGAATAAATTCGCGGAGGTGAAGATCTGACGCAGTACCTGCGGCAGCACATCGGTTCGCATGCACTCATACCCATGTCCCGCCGGCAGCTGCTGCTGCAGGTGCGACGCCTGCGCCCCGAGCGTGGCGATAAAGATGCAGAACATCTTCACCTCCGGCTTGCTCTGAATGATCGCTGTCAGCTCGCGCGGCGTGATGCCGTACTGGCGCAGGTTCGCGTCGCTGATCACAAACACAAAATACGAGTCGCCCTTCTCCTTTGTCACCAGCTCAATGCTCCGCCGCATCGCATCGACGGTGTTGTCCCCGGACCAGCAGTACTGCGCATACGCCAACATCTTCTGACAGATGATCATGCGCTCCTTTTGGTTCGCAGGCGGGGCGCCGAAGTTAACGAGAGGGATGTTGTCGCTGTCGCCGTTGTGGCCAATCATGGCGTAGTCCAGCTTCGACTCGAACCCGGCAAAGGCTTCCATGATCATGATGGTCGTCTCGAGCAACTTGGTCAAGCGCTGATCCATGCTGTTGAAGCGGTACATGCTCGCACTCACGTCTAGCACAAAGACCAGCCGCTTCTTGTGCTGCTGCTGGAACGGGTTCGTCTCCTTCGAGTCGACGCGGCGCTTGTATACATTTTTTTCGCCAACGATCCCCTCAACGAGCTTCTTGTCATCCCACACGCCGTCCGTCTGCCCTGTAATCCACACCCGCTCGCCCTCGGAAGCCTTCAGCCCCATCAAAAGCGTCCGCAGCTGCGCCACCGCCGGCTGCACACGCTCCTGCAGGCCCTTGTACTGCTCGTACTCCTCTTCGGACATGCCGATCGACTGCAGGCGTTCCTTGAGCGCCTTGCGGCCCATCCGCCTCGCCTCCTCCAGCAGGTGCTTCGGCACCTTGCGCTTCTCCTCGGGCGACACCTGATGCACAGGGTTGCCCTTGTCGAGACGGTAGGGCCCGATAATCCCTCCAAGCCCCGCAGTGTCTGTGCCGCCCGTGCCGCCGGCCCACGTGTTGCCGCCGTGGTGCTCCTTGTCGTCGATCTCGCCGTGCTTCAAGGTGCCAGAAGGCTGCTTGCGCGGCGTGCTGTACCTCATCTTGAAGTCTTTCACGTCCTCCTCGCCCTCCTCGGCAGTGGCAGCGTCGCCGACAGTCTCCGCGTTGCCGGTGAGCAGTGACGACCATTCTGAGTACCGCTGCCGCACGCGCTCACCATCCACATCAGCAACGGAGAGCTGCCGTGACGTCGACTGCCACGCGTAGACAGTGCCGCTGCGGCTGTCAAGGGACCAGCGGTTCTCTGCAGCTGCAGCAGCACAAGGCGACGCAGAAGCCGCCTGGACTGCCTCCCCAGGGGCGCTGGCAAATGTGCGCTGTGTGGCGTGTTGCGTGTCGATCACGGAGACCGTTCGGCCGTCAGGGTGGATGTGAAGAAGCTGATGGCGTGCGTCGTCAACAAGGGTGGTGAGGGCGGGCAAGGCGGCGCTCGCGGCGGCAGAACCGGTCTTACTCTTATAGTAGCGCAGCTGCAGCCCGCTCTCTGCGGTGCCCTCAACGCGAGCGTAGACGACGTTGCGACCGGCTGGGTCGTCCTTGTCGGTCTTGGAGGCTCCATCCGTGCATGGCGGTGTGCTCGCTGAAAACCCCTCGGCAGCAGCGATGCGCCACACCGACCCCTGCAAGTCTGCTGGGACAAGGACGCCATGCGACGCGCTGCTCCGGTCGCTTGCAGAGAGGTACTCCGTGGGCCCATCATCACCTGCAGCAACCGCGGGGGCCTCCACGAGCTCCAGACATTGCGTATCCGGCGAGAGAGGCAGCATCGTTGCATGAGCGCTGCCGTCGGCTGCCACCGAAACCTTCACAACCCCAGAGCGGCGATGTGGCCTTCGTTGCGACGTGTCACAGACGTCACCGACAGCAGCCGCCTCCATCTCCACCATCGCCAATCGACTGCCCACGAACCGCAGCGACGCCACCGGCTGTGGGAAGCTCACCCTCACGACTCGCCCTTGGAGGAGGAAAAGGAGCTCCCCTGTGGTGGACGAGGCGGCGGCAAAGCACAAGACACCGTGGCGGGGACTCACGTCAAGCACACGGACACCTGCCTGCGCGGCTGGCGGCGCCGATGCAGCGCTCAAGCACCGGTCTAGGTGAAGCGGCAAAATAGGTCCGAGAGACATGGTGGTTTCTGCGCAGGGTGTCTTGCCCACTGCTGCCATTGCTCCTCCTGCGACGCCGATACGCGTAATGTACAAGTCCGAGGCAGCACCCGCCAGCACGTCAATCAGCGCCGTGCAGCCTGTCTTGTTAGAGGACACCAGCACAACACTCTGCGGAATGCGCTCGGCGGCCCATTCAGCCCCGTCGCTCTTGCGCAGCAGAGACCTCCGCGCACCCGTCGTCTGCGACCAGGTCGCCAGCGACGGCGGCCAGACACGGCGGTGCTGCTGCTGCTGCCCCACGGTGTCAGCCACCTCGCCGTCACCGGTGCTCCAAGAAAGCTCCTCTGCAGACAAGGTGAAAGCAGTAAATCGGAAAAGCGAAGACAGGTGTGAGGCCCCTGCCGCCAGCTCCGTGGCGTACGGCGAGGACACATCAGCAAACCGCACGTGGCCCACCGGCCAGAGCGTCGCCAGTTCCTCCGCCTTGTCGGCGACCAAGTAACGAGCCTCTATGGAGGAAGGCGGCAGGCGCACTGTCGCTACAATCAACCGCAGCGCTGCTGCGCTGGGCGACGATTTACTCGTGCCGGCGCTGCCGTCCGTTCCGGACGCGCGGCGAAGCAGCAAGACCGAGAGCAGCGGCAGTGTCACCGCCTCCATCTCCGCATCGGTGCCGCCAACAGCCGTCACAGAAGTCATGGCAACAACCGTGTCGGTGCTGGGGTTCACGAATGGCAGGGTAAAGTGGCTTGCCCATTCCGTAAAGGCCTCTGCGGTGGATGAGGCGGCGCCGGCAGAGGACGTCGCTGGAGAGGCAGGGAAGAACGACTCTGTGGGATACGTTGTGCTCCACAACGCTGCCGTTGTGCCGCTCTCGCGACTGCCCTGTGGCCGTGCCGCAGCCGCCTCCTCTTCCGCCTCCACAATGCGTGACAGGAAGCTGTGCTCGCTGAGCGTCATTTCTGCTGGGAGGCAGACGAGAGCGGAAAAGTGCGCAGCAGCAGCAGTCGTCGCCGTCGCCGTCGTGGCCATCGCTGTCATGGGTAGCGTCACCAGCTCCTTGAAGGGAAGCAGGGGCGTCGGCTGCCCTGCCTTGTACGGCTTGAGCTGCTGCAGACCACCTTGTTGAATCATTGGCTGGAGGTAGTTGGCGAGCACCTGGCGCACCACCCGCAGCGTGTTCTCGTCACGGGCGTCGAAGTTGAAGACGTTGTTGAGTGCCTCGTAAACTCCGTCTTGCGGATAGCGCGACATATGCTTCACCACCGCGATCAGCTCGCGGAGCGAGAAGGGGTAGGTCAGGTTCCCTTGCGTGAAGGCGCTCTGCAGTTCGAGAAAGACCAGAACGAGGCGCTCGAGTAACGGCCGCGGCAGGGTTGGCGCGTAGGCAGTCAAGACGCGCAGCTGCGACTCCGCATCCGGGTTGCCCATCACATATGCAGCGAAGAGGTCGCCACACTCGCGGAAGAAGTCGTTGCCGTGAAACGGAAAGCCTGGCGGGTTGGCCAACACGATAATGCGAAAGTCCTGGTGAATGGCGATGCGCTGCGTCGTCCCTGCCGCCCCTGCTGCTGCCGCTGTTGCGTGCGGTTCCACCGCTGGATCGTAGATCTGCCTCCCATCACCGAGTCGCATCTCGCGGTCCTCGATCAGGCCCTTCAGCACCTGCACCACCTCGACCGGTGCCTTGTCGATCTCGTCCACCACAAGGCAGTGACCACGCTGGACCGCCTTCACCAGCGGTGAGTCCTCCCAGACGACCTTGCCGGCCTCTACCGTGGGGTTAATCGTCAAGCTGCCCACGGTCGTGTCACGGTGCAGCTGGATGTAGTGCCGCGGGATGCCGAGGCGCGAGAGAAAGGCGTCCACCACCTTGTTCTTCCCTACGCCCTGGTTGCCGATGAGGAGGATGTTACTGCCCATGGCGTACTGCTTCGCCAGCCAGGCCAAGATCGACTCGTGTACTCGATTCGCATGGAACCCGGTGACATACGGCACCAGGGCCAGCTCCGCCTGTGTGTACACGCGAGAAAGCAGCAGCACAGGCTCGCCATTCACGTTCCAAAGTCGACTCGAGCTTATCGAAGACTCTCCGCCGGTGCGGAAGGCGTCATCTGCAGCCACAAGAGTTTCACCCTTCGCAGTCGGTGATGCTGACGTTGCGTCACCGCGTCCCGTCGCCGCACGGACGCTCGGCTGTGCAAGCCCGCAGGTCTCCAGCGCGTGCCGCACCTTGGTAGCGGCGACACCTGTCATCAGCGGCAGCAGCAGTGTGTTGCGCACACTCTCCTCGATACGTGATGGGTAACGCACGGCAGAACGGACGAGATGGCGCAGCTGCCGGAGGCTGAGTTGCGGCATCTTGCCATCTGTGCTGTGAAGTTCCTCCAGGTCATTGCGCAACTGGATAAGTTGATCCACAACAGCCTCAATGCGCTGCTGGGCCGCCACCGGTGCCTCTTGCTTCCGCCACGCCTCTGCCTCCAGCAGTCGTGCCTCTGCCTGGGCGACTTGCCGCAGCACCGGTCCTATCGCGTCCTCGCCGCCGTCCGGCATCGCCACCATGCGGAACAGGGTTGTGAGGTCTTGTGTGATGAAGAAGTCCCTCGCGCCTCGGCTTCCGGCCGCACCGCCGCTGACGGGTAGTGGCGGACGTGCCGTTGCCACCACTCGGAAGCACGGGTGCACCGGGAAGATCTTCCGCTCCCGCATCTCCGCATCCGTCGGTTGCCACACCACCGCTCCGGTACTCGGGTCGCGCTCGGTGAACCTCTCCTTTAGCAGGTTATACTCCATCGGCGACTTCAAGATTGTGCCGTCAGTCAGGACGGCGCTCTGGTCCACGAGGAGCTGCTGTAAGGATGATAGCATGCCGCTCGGCAGCTTCTCCATGCCATCCAGCACGACCAGCTCGCCGTAGATGGCAGCGTGCAGCAGTGGCGAGTCCTGCCACGTCGTGTTGCCCGTCTTGGGGTCCGTCATGCGCTGCTGGAAGAGGTCCTTGTGCGTCATGTCCACGTACAGGTGCATCGTCGACGCAAGTCCGTACCCCAGCAGCCGCGCAAACGCGCGTACCATGGCTGTCTTCCCGCAGCCAGTGGGGCCGAGCAGACAGATGTGCTGTCGGCTGGCGTGCACCTGCAGCATCGTCTGCAGGATGTGGTAGTGCTCTGTTGTGAAGACCGTGGAGGGCGCAGCCGTGGTGCTGAGGTGCTCCGCGACGTCCCACCCAGCATTGCCACTCGCGTCGAGGGGCCCGCGTGAGGAGAGCGCCTGAGCTCCCATGAAGACCTTCAGGAGGTACGTTCCCGACTGCCCGGGATGCGTTAAGCTGTGCGCAGCAGTCGCCACCACCGCCTCTGCCACAGCAACCGGCACACCGGAGAACGCCGTGGTGGATGTAACGTTCCGGTACTCCAGGATATAGTTGCAAGTCTGCTGCACCGTCAATGGAACCCTGGTGGTCGTCACGGCAGCCGACACGAGCTGGGCCGAACGAACGTAGGCACGCGCTGCCGCTGCGCCGCGGGGCTCGTCATCCGCTGACTCTACGTCTTGCCCTTGCACGAGAGCGCGCAGTCTTTCACTCACACGCGACCTCTTGGAGGGTGGTTCGCGCACTTGGTGGCCATGCGGCGCATTTAGCCCACTACTCTCACTGCTGGAGCGGTGAGAATGCGCGTTGCTGGTGGCGAGGTCAGCTGCGAGCAGCAAAGGTGGATACACGTGGCAATGCTGAAGCACCTCTGCGTACTGCGCCAACCGGCGGTGGTACTCCTCGAGATTCGCGTACCCCGTCGTCCCGCCACCTGCGCCGCTGCGGGTGAGTTGGCGGGCGTAGTAAGGCCATGGAAAGCCCCGCATGACAGCCTCGCCTACCGGTATATCAGGGAAGATGGCGAGCTGCTGGGCAATGGTGGCGAGGGCCCAGCTGCCTAGAGCCTGCAGAGGACTGCTCGTCGCCGCAACGCCGCTGCCGCTGACGCTGTCCGCGTCATCCTCACTCGTGGCGGCGTCAGCGCTATCCCTGAAGGGCTGCTCTGCCATGTCACCGCTATAGTGAATGGGGGCGTACGGGTTCCTATCACGGACACGCGCCGGCGCCGCTGAGGCAGGATTCCTCTTGCTTGGCTTGCTTAGCTGGAAATCGCGCGTGGAGTCGTTGATGGCGGTAATGGCCGCGCGCAGCTGCACCACCTGTGCGAAGCGGGCCGACTGCCGCTCTTCCAGCTCTGCCACTTTCTTCGCCCGCTTGTGGTCGTTGCTGCTCTCGCCAGCAGCGCTCATCACAGACGACGATGGCATCACCACTGGCATCGGCGTGCGGACGTACAGGCACTGGAAGCGCGAGCGCAGCGGAGGGTCGAGCGGGTTGCCTTCATACGGTGGCACCGGCACCGTAATGCCAATCACGCGGAACTTCTCAGAAACGCGCACCAGACCCATCGCAGCCAGCTCACGCTTCGCCTCCGCAATCAGCTCGGCGTTCGGCACACCATCCCCTGTGCTGTGCAGCTGACGGCCCTTCTGCTGGTGCTTTGACTCGTAGAGTGTCTGCAGCAGCGAGTCGTAGCGCGCCGGGTGAATGAGAACGGAGCCGTTGTCAAGGTGCATCTCACGGTTTTCCAGGAGGTTGTTGATCACGGGCAGCACATTGCGCTCCACCCGTGTCAAACCCTCTAGCACCAACAGCTGACCCTCCACGGCCGCCGAGACGGCGCTCTGGTCGTCGTAGATGAGGTTGCCGTTTCGAATCTCGCGACGCTGCTTCAGATCGCTTTCTGTGATGTCGCTGTGGAGGTAAACGACTCGGATCTCGCGGCGAGTGAGGTGGCTGTAAAGCAGCACCAGCCAGCGCATGGCGGGGCCGGGGTCACCGATGAGACACATGTCCTGCCCTAGCTGCTCCTTCTGCGCGATCCAGCGGAGGTATCTCCGCGTGAGCGGGTCCTGCACGGTGAAGAACATGTTCGCCTCCGCCAATCCACCGTCGTTCAAGGAGGGTACGCCGCCGGTGGGGTTCATGGCTCCCGCCTGCGAGTCGACCACAGCCATCGATTGAAGGTACGGCGCGGTGTGATCGACGCCGGGAGTGGCCCAGACCACTCGTTCAGGGTTCACTGCGTAGTCCGGCACCGGAATCACCACATCGCCGATGGTCAGCTGCGTGCTGCATGGCACCCCCACGCTATCCTGTGGCATGGCTGGAGTTCCAGCGCGCCGAACGCCCGCCAATAGGGTTCTTGATGCACCGCCGCCGCCGTTGAGGCTAAAAAGCGGCTGCGAGGTCTTCAGAGATGAGGATCGATAATGCCGACGTGACCACGCAACGGCAGTGCAGCTGCTAGTAGGCAGAAGGGTAGGCGGGGGCCTAGCCGACTTGAAGCTCGACGATGATGCTAAAGGCGCCGGCAACGGTGTAGAAGATGGGGGGAGCGCTACCAGGATTGCGGATGTGGTAGTCGTGAAAAGGGAGGCCGATAAGGGGCAACAGAACGCATGACCTGGGCCTGCAGCACGGCGGTGGCAGAGCATGGAGACCGAGACACACGCACACAAGAGAAAGCGTCGATGACAGCAGCGTCGTCGGCCGGGGCAACGCTGCCCCTCCCTTGTCTTCTGCTTCGCTGAGCTTCTTCTTTTTCCTGATGGAGGACAAAGCAAAGGCGAGGAGGTGCGCGATGAAGAGGCGGCCGTAAACACTTTTCGGATGATGGTGGTGAGCTGAAGAGGCAGGTGGAGGAAGAGGAAGTCGCGCAGATGGCTGAGCGCACTACAATCGGATGGATCTCGTTGCTGTTGGACAGAATCTTTCTTTGCGGATGTCCGTAGATGCACACATGCGTGTGTATGTGTGTGTGTGAGAGAGAGGATACGGGTGAGTGGGGAGACGGCATAGAGAGAGAGACAGAGGAGGGGGAAGAATGCTGCGCACAGACACCTTCTCACGAGGGAGTCTTGTCCTTTGTGTCCATTACAACCGCAGCCTCTCACACTCTTCGAACAGTGGCGCCAACCCACCCCGCTCCCCTTACGCTCGCCCATAAGCGAGGTGGGGATCGCTGCCGTCACCGCCCAACCTTACACGCGGCTTGGGTTCTTCTCCGTTATTTTTTTTTCGGGCACTTCGCCCATGACTTCACATGACATTGAATGGTGTAGGGGGAGCTTGGGAGAGGAGAGGGGGATATCGGCGGCTACGCGCATTGGGTGTCGACCCTCTCCGCTACGCCGCGCCTCTGAGCATGATCATCGGCCAATGTGCGCCGCCGCCTCGAGCTCCGCCCTTGTTGCTGCTGCTCTGCCTCCTCATCCCTCACTCCCTCTGCAAGTGGACCTTGCATGTCGTTGTTTTACATCATTGACAGAAGAGAGGGGAGAAGTGCACCGCAGCGTTGATTTTCTCCTCGCTCGGTGGTGGCGCTCCGATAACGCCTCTTTTGCCATCTCTCACCTCCCGCCTCACCTCGCCACGCAGCCATTCCCCCTTTCCCTTCTCTCCTCACCCCTCCCACCGCCACCACCACATGCATGTGCATGAACACGATGAGCACGCGCCCAAAAACAGCTGCTCACCTAAAACACGAGAAGGGGCAGGTGTGTGCATGAGCAGCGGCAAAGCAAACGAGAAGTGTCGGCGGAGGACGGGGGGTTGGGTGGAGAAGGGGGAGGGGGTGACATGAGTGGGCGTCAAGCAGCAATAGCAAAGAGCGAGAGAGAGACGTGTGACGAGCCAACAGACGCACACACCCACGTAATGTTCGCCCTTTTCCCCCGTTTTCCTGGTGTGGCTTGTGCTTCGCTCTTCCTCTTTCTCGCTACTGTTGCTGCCCCAGAGGAGGGAGGTGTGAAGGGCTCTTTTAGTTCCCCGGCTGCAATGTGCATCCCTCCCGCACAGCTCAGTCTTTCATGTTTGGGGGGAAGGTTGACAGGATTCCCTCGTCCTCCTCTATGCACTCGGGCGCATCGGCAGACGAGGCTGCCACCCCCCGCAGAGAAACGCGGTGGAAGAAAGCAGAAGACAACGCTGACGAAAGATCCAAAACAAGCCCATCACCATCAGACGCATCGCTTGCACACAGGCACACACACACACACACAGAGCAAGAGCACTGATGTAGCCTACAGTGACTTGAGTGTGGTCCTGTTCTCTTCGCAGAGAGGCTGCCAGCTTCATTTTCGTTTGTTTCTGTACGAAGCATGAGAGATCCCACTCACTCCGTGGCGTTCCGTCCTCCGCTTCGGCTTGTCGCTGCCCCCTCACTTGCGCTCTCGAGCGTCCGCGTTCCTGCCTGCCTGAACACGCGTGTGTGTGCGTGTGCGTGTGGGTCATCATCACAGGTCAGCCAGGCACCCTCTTCCCATCTACCACAGGGTGCAGACAACATGATACACAGTGAAAGGGGGGAAACGTGTGTCGGCGATCGCGGGGCAGCACGGCGGCTAAACGAGGCATCTTCTACACACCCTGACAACACCGTAACAGCGAATCCAGCACGAGCCTCAACTTTAAAGACACTACGCCATGGATGCACTTGTGCGGGTGCACACAGTTTCGTCCTCAGTCCCGAACACCGCCACACCGCCCTGTCCTCTCCTTTTCTCCTCCGCACCCCCATCCTCATTCGCCTATAAACGCCGAACCGATCAATAGACATCCGTGCAGGTATTCCTGTCCAAACCTTCCTGGAACTCCACAGCCCTCCTCCTTGCTCAGCTCATGACACAGGGTACCACTCCCGCCACCACTGACAACCTCGCGCGACACAACTGCGGTCCGGCCAACCACCACCCTACAATGCTCCAAAGCCGCCAATCAATCACCCAATAGTCTCTTTTTCTGAACACAAACACAGCAGTACCATCCCATAAAATCCTCAATACACCTGCTCCACCATCACGGCGTTGTGAGCGCGAGCCTCGCTGCTCGTGCTCGTGCCAGGGGCGGCACTCTCCCGCACATGCGCGGACACGGGGTATTCACTGAGCAGGCACGCGTTCACCCCCATCACCACGCGCACGTAGCCCTGCTCGCCCCAGTCCCCACCCCACGAGTTCTTGATCACCCAGTACGGAACCTCACCAGTCATGTCGTACCCGACGAGCAGCACACCGTGGTTCAGCTGTTTACCAATGCACGCGGTCAGCACGCCGCTCTTGTAGGACATGAAGGAGCTGGCGTCCAGCGCAATCGCGATGGGGCCATTCTTCGCGAGCCACGCAGCCATCGCCTTTTCGCTGCTTCCGATCAACACGTGGCCGTCGATCTGCGCACCGACAACGAGCTCACTGCTGTTCGAGCACTCGGGCACATAGCCGTTGCCGGACACGTAGGGGTAGCTGTCCTCCGTGTACAGGTGCCCGTTCGTGTTTTGCAGCAGCCAGTCGAACGCCTGCAGCATCAGCCCGCCGCTGCAGCCATCGTTCATGTCATCGCAGCTCACCAGCTGCTGCTCCGACAGGCTCACCAGCTCGTGGCCGGCAAGGTACCACTGCCCCTCGATGTTGCCGACCGCCGAGAACGCCCAGCACGACCCGCACGCACCCTGATCCTTCACCGGCGTCACGGCGCCCTTCTCGCGCCAGTCCACCGCATCAGGCACCGCCGACAGGTCCGCGCGCGCCTTGCGGTAGTGCTGGGCGGCGTGCCGCTTCGCCGCTGCGAAGTACGCGGCGCCGTTCAGGTAGCGCGCGGCGAACTCCGCCTCCGACAGGTCGAAGAACTTCGTGATCCCGAACTGCGCGTGGGGGTTCCGCGCCTGGTGCTCGCGCATCAGCTCCAGGTTGCGCTCGAAGTTCGCCAGCCGCTGCTGCTCCTCCGCCAGCGTCTCGTACGCGCGCCCGTACGTCCGCTTGAACTCCTCGAACAGCGCAGCAGCCGGCGTGCCCACGTGTATCGCGCGCGCAGGTGCGCAGGCAGCCGCAAGCACCACGCACACAACCGCAACAGCGCAGAGAGCGGCCCTCGACGTCGCCATCGCGGACGCGGGCAGCGAGGGGAACAGAAGGAAGCAATGAACAGAGCGAGGGGAGAGCAAGTGAAACGCAGAGGCCACGGCCCGAACGCTACGGCAGTGGCGGGTATATAGAGGGCTGCTGCTGGTGGTGGCGACGAGAGTCTGTGCAGGGCGTCGGGAGCAGTCGACCACGGTGCAGGGCAGGTGGGGACGGGGAGAGTGCAAGAGAGGGAGGGACGTCATCACAGGCAACAACGCAGGTGCGGGCAACCTCACACAACAGCGGTGCATCCATGCGCCGCGCGCACAGGGGAGAGGGAGAGGCGCACAGCGACGCACGTCACACATCCCCGGTGCGTGCGCTGCGTGCCAGCCGCCATCGGGGGAAAAGCGACGGTGCTCGTAAGCCCCCTGGCCTCCATCACTCCGCACCCACACGCGACACTACCTCTCCGGCACGCGCACAGGGTCCATCCCACTGCAGCGCTTCGTACATGCCGTCACGGCAATGCTGCACACGCGCACGCACCATTCGGTACACGTATACGTATACACATCGTGTACACGTACACATGCGTCTATAGTGTTCCCCTCGACATGCCTTGCTCTGGGGACCGTTGCGCCTCACGCATACGCACGGACACGCACACGCACGCACGCACGCGCGCAGAGAAGAGCCGATGAAGCAAGCACAATCAATAAACAGACCGTGGCTGCAGAGGCGGGGGGCCAACGCGCCCGGAAGGCGTCCCGCACGCAGTGCAGGCATGTGCATGCACGCGAGCGCGGTGCGAACGCAGCGCACCCACAAGCTGCAGGGAGGCGGCGGAGGCGCGCACGCCCGGCACATGACCCAGCAGCCACGCACCACCGTCAAAGCACAAGCGAAGCACCTCCCGAGGGGGAGGAGAAAACAAAGTAGTGGAAGATATCGCTGAACGCACAGCACACAAGTGTGCTGAAGAAGCAAGCAAAATACAAAGAGCCAGACGAAGGCAGAATAGCGGGCTCGCGTATACGCGTGTGCGTGTGCGTGCGAGAGAGAGGGATAACAAGGGAGGCCACGCGAGGGCACGCGAGGGGAGGGGGAGGCGTGAAGCGAGGGCGGGCAGAACAGCCATTCGCGGGGCACCACGACTTGGGTGGTGCCGCAGCTCCGATTCACAGCGCGCCTGCTCGTCCATTTCCCCCCTACGCTCCGCCGCACCTCGCTGCGCTGCCGCCCGCATCGCCTTCCTCTTCCTCTGCCTCACATCTCGCACGCACGCGCAGCTGCCACGGCGGGCGCGCACCCAAGGAGGTGCCCACACGCGCCGGGCATCGCTGCGACCACCACA
The DNA here is from genome assembly GCF_000234665.1 of Leishmania mexicana MHOM/GT/2001/U1103. NCBI lineage: Eukaryota > Euglenozoa > Kinetoplastea > Trypanosomatida > Trypanosomatidae > Leishmania > Leishmania mexicana. The sequence goes on from NC_018312.1 coordinate 1,585,222, forward strand.
CACACGCACACAAGGGCACACACACCTCTACGTGTAGTGACAGGTGTTCATGATCGAGCCGAAGAAGTACGGCGAGCACTTACCATCATGAGTCTCGAAGCACAGCCCCCCGCCCACGCAGAATTCGTTCGAGTACGTGCACATCGTCACCTTCTGCGGACTGCACTTGATCATAGAGGCGCCTCCTCCACCGTTCTTGTGGCACTCGTTCACCTTGATCAGGGTTTTCCTGCACCCTCTCCTGCAGTTCTTATCGAAGCAGATCACCTGCTCCACCACCACGGGTCTGGGTGCGGGCGTCTCGCTGCTCGTGCTCGTGCCAGGGGCGGCACTCTCCCGCACATGCGCGGACACGGGGTATTCACTGAGCAGGCACGCGTTCACCCCCATCACCACGCGCACGTAGCCCTGCTCGCCCCAGTCCCCACCCCACGAGTTCTTGATCACCCAGTACGGAACCTCACCAGTCATGTCGTACCCGACGAGCAGCACACCGTGGTTCAGCTGTTTACCAATGCACGCGGTCAGCACGCCGCTCTTGTAGGACATGAAGGAGCTGGCGTCCAGCGCAATCGCGATGGGGCCATTCTTCGCGAGCCACGCAGCCATCGCCTTTTCGCTGCTTCCGATCAACACGTGGCCGTCGATCTGCGCACCGACAACGAGCTCACTGCTGTTCGAGCACTCGGGCACATAGCCGTTGCCGGACACGTAGGGGTAGCTGTCCTCCGTGTGCAGGTGCCCGTTCGTGTTTTGCAGCAGCCAGTCGAACGCCTGCAGCATCAGCCCGCCGTCGCAGCCATCGTTCATGTCATCGCAGCTCACCAGCTGCTGCTCCGACAGGCTCACCAGCTCGTGGCCGGCAAGGTACCACTGCCCCTCGATGTTGCCGACCGCCGAGAACGCCCAGCACGACCCGCACGCACCCTGATCCTTCACCGGCGTCACGGCGCCCTTCTCGCGCCAGTCCACCGCATCAGGCACCGCCGACAGGTCCGCGCGCGCCTTGCGGTAGTGCTGGGCGGCGTGCCGCTTCGCCGCTGCGAAGTACGCGGCGCCGTTCAGGTAGCGCGCGGCGAACTCCGCCTCCGACAGGTCGAAGAACTTCGTGATCCCGAACTGCGCGTGGGGGTTCCGCGCCTGGTGCTCGCGCATCAGCTCCAGGTTGCGCTCGAAGTTCGCCAGCCGCTGCTGCTCCTCCGCCAGCGTCTCGTACGCGCGCCCGTACGTCCGCTTGAACTCCTCGAACAGCGCAGCAGCCGGCGTGCCCACGTGTATCGCGCGCGCGGGTGCGCAGGCAGCCGCAAGCACCACGCACACAACCGCAACAGCGCAGAGAGCGGCCCTCGACGTCGCCATCGCGGACGCGGGCAGCGAGGGGAACAGAAGGAAGCAATGAACAGAGCGAGGGGAGAGCAAGTGAAACGCAGAGGCCACGGCCCGAACGCTGCGGCAGTGGCGGGTATATAGAGGGCTGCTGCTGGTGGTGGCGACGAGAGTCTGTGCAGGGCGTCGGGAGCAGTCGACCACGGTGCAGGGCAGGTGGGGACGGGGAGAGTGCAAGAGAGGGAGGGACGTCATCACAGGCAACAACGCAGGTGCGGGCAACCTCACACAACAGCGGTGCATCCATGCGCCGCGCGCACAGGGGAGAGGGAGAGGCGCACAGCGACGCACGTCACACATCCCCGGTGCGTGCGCTGCGTGCCAGCCGCCATCGGGGGAAAAGCGACGGTGCTCGTAAGCCCCCTGGCCTCCATCACTCCGCACCCACACGCGACACTAC
>NC_018312.1:1587107-1662107 GCF_000234665.1 Leishmania mexicana MHOM/GT/2001/U1103
CCGCTTCGCCGCTGCGAAGTACGCGGCGCCGTTCAGGTAGCGCGCGGCGAACTCCGCCTCCGACAGGTCGAAGAACTTCGTGATCCCGAACTGCGCGTGGGGGTTCCGCGCCTGGTGCTCGCGCATCAGCTCCAGGTTGCGCTCGAAGTTCGCCAGCCGCTGCTGCTCCTCCGCCAGCGTCTCGTACGCGCGCCCGTACGTCCGCTTGAACTCCTCGAACAGCGCAGCAGCCGGCGTGCCCACGTGTATCGCGCGCGCGGGTGCGCAGGCAGCCGCAAGCACCACGCACACAACCGCAACAGCGCAGAGAGCGGCCCTCGACGTCGCCATCGCGGACGCGGGCAGCGAGGGGAACAGAAGGAAGCAATGAACAGAGCGAGGGGAGAGCAAGTGAAACGCAGAGGCCACGGCCCGAACGCTGCGGCAGTGGCGGGTATATAGAGGGCTGCTGCTGGTGGTGGCGACGAGAGTCTGTGCAGGGCGTCGGGAGCAGTCGACCACGGTGCAGGGCAGGTGGGGACGGGGAGAGTGCAAGAGAGGGAGGGACGTCATCACAGGCAACAACGCAGGTGCGGGCAACCTCACACAACAGCGGTGCATCCATGCGCCGCGCGCACAGGGGAGAGGGAGAGGCGCACAGCGACGCACGTCACACATCCCCGGTGCGTGCGCTGCGTGCCAGCCGCCATCGGGGGAAAAGCGACGGTGCTCGTAAGCCCCCTGGCCTCCATCACTCCGCACCCACACGCGACACTACCTCTCCGGCACGCGCACAGGGTCCATCCCACTGCAGCGCTTCGTACATGCCGTCACGGCAATGCTGCACACACACGTACGCACGCGCACACAGGCGCGCACACGCTCACTCTCCATTCTCTTGATTACTGATATATATCTATATATACATATATATATATACGTATGTCTATGTACATGATAGATTTCTAGAGTGTTCCCCTCGACATGCCTTGCTCTGGGGACCGTTGCGCCTCACGCATACGCACGGACACGCACACGCACGCACGCACGCGCGCAGAGAAGAGCCGATGAAGCAAGCACAATCAATAAACAGACCGTGGCTGCAGAGGCGGGGGGCCAACGCGCCCGGAAGGCGTCCCGCACGCAGTGCAGGCATGTGCATGCACGCGAGCGCGGTGCGAACGCAGCGCACCCACAAGCTGCAGGGAGGCGGCGGAGGCGCGCACGCCCGGCACATGACCCGGCAGCCACGCACCACCGTCAAAGCACAAGCGAAGCACCTCCCGAGGGGGAGGAGAAAACAAAGTAGTGGAAGATATCGCTGAACGCACAGCACACAAGTGTGCTGAAGAAGCAAGCAGAATACAAAGAGCCAGACGAAGGCAGAATAGCGGGCTCGCGTATACGCGTGTGCGTGTGCGTGCGAGAGAGAGGGATAACAAGGGAGGCCACGCGAGGGCACGCGAGGGGAGGGGGAGGCGTGAAGCGAGGGCGGGCAGAACAGCCATTCGCGGGGCACCACGACTTGGGTGGTGCCGCAGCTCCGATTCACAGCGCGCCTGCTCGTCCATTTCCCCCCTACGCTCCGCCGCACCTCGCTGCGCTGTCGCCCGCATCGCCTTCCTCTTCCTCTGCCTCACATCTCGCACGCACGCGCAGCTGCCACGGCGGGCGCGCACCCAAGGAGGTGCCCACACGCGCCGGGCATCGCTGCAACCACCACACACACGCACACAAGGGCACACACACCTCTACGTTTATAGGGAGGTGGTCTTCCTCGAGCCGTACCACGATAACGCTCACTTAACCTCGTTGCTCACGGTACACTTCACCCCACCAGTGCAATTGCCGGAAGTATACGTGCGAGTTAACAGGTGGCTATTACCGCACTCCATCACATAGGAGGCGCCTCCCCGCTTCGTGTGGCACTCCTTCGTGGTGATCAGGGCCTTTTCGCACCCCTGAGTGCAGTACATATCAGTGCAGATCACCTGCTCCACCATCATCCGTTCTGAGCGGGCGTCTCGCTGCTCGTGCTCGTGCCAGGGGCGGCACTCTCCCGCACATGCGCGGACACGGGGTATTCACTGAGCAGGCACGCGTTCACCCCCATCACCACGCGCACGTAGCCCTGCTCGCCCCAGTCCCCACCCCACGAGTTCTTGATCACCCAGTACGGAACCTCACCAGTCATGTCGTACCCGACGAGCAGCACAGCGTGGTTCACCTCTTTACCAATGCACGCGGTCAGCACGCCGCTCTTGTAGGACATAAAGGAGCTGGCGTCCAGCGCAATCGCGATGGGGCCATTCTTCGCGAGCCACGCAGCCATCGCCTTTTCGCTGCTTCCGATCAACACGTGGCTGTCGATCTGCGCACCGACAACGAGCTCACTGCTGTTCGAGCACTCGGGCAGATAACCGTTGCCGGACACGTAGGGGTAGCTGTCCTCCGTGTACAGGTGCCCGTTCGTGTTTTGCAGCAGCCAGTCGAACGCCTGCAGCATCAGTCCGCCGTCGCAGCCATCGTTCATGTCATCGCAGCTCACCAGCTGCTGCTCCGACAGGCTCACCAGCTCGTGGCCGGCAAGGTACCACTGCCCCTCGATGTTGCCGACCGACGAGAACGCCCAGCACGACCCGCACTCACCCTGATCCTTCACCGGCGTCACGGCGCCCTTCTCGCGCCAGTCCACCGCATCAGGCACCGCCGACAGGTCCGCGCGCGCCTTGCGGTAGTGCTGGGCGGCGTGCCGCTTCGCCGCTGCGAAGTACGCGGCGCCGTTCAGGTAGCGCGCGGCGAACTCCGCCTCCGACAGGTCGAAGAACTTCGTGATCCCGAACTGCGCGTGGGGGTTCCGCGCCTGGTGCTCGCGCATCAGCTCCAGGTTGCGCTCGAAGTTCGCCAGCCGCTGCTGCTCCTCCGCCAGCGTCTCGTACGCGCGCCCGTACGTCCGCTTGAACTCCTCGAACAGCGCAGCAGCCGGCGTGCCCACGTGTATCGCGCGCGCGGGTGCGCAGGCAGCCGCAAGCACCACGCACACAACCGCAACAGCGCAGAGAGCGGCCCTCGACGTCGCCATCGCGGACGCGGGCAGCGAGGGGAACAGAAGGAAGCAATGAACAGAGCGAGGGGAGAGCAAGTGAAACGCAGAGGCCACGGCCCGAACGCTGCGGCAGTGGCGGGTATATAGAGGGCTGCTGCTGGTGGTGGCGATGAGAGTCTGTGCAGGGCGTCGGGAGCAGTCGACCACGGTGCAGGGCAGGTGGGGACGGGGAGAGTGCAAGAGAGGGAGGGACGTCATCACAGGCAACAACGCAGGTGCGGGCAACCTCACACAACAGCGGTGCATCCATGCGCCGCGCGCACAGGGGAGAGGGAGAGGCGCACAGCGACGCACGTCACACATCCCCGGTGCGTGCGCTCCGTGCCAACTTAAATTGGGGCACTTGGATGGTTAGCTTTACGTGGTTCTGGTTGCAGAATGAGTGGAGGTGGGGATCACATGATTCGTGTGCGTGTGTGGTTTTTCGTGTAGTTGTTCGTAGGTAGGCTCGGTGGAGGGGAGGTGGGAAGGAAACGTAAGGCAGCGGGCGGGGATGAAACAGATAGGTCTTTGTGTAGGGAGTGAAACGACGAAGAGGGCGAAACTGTGGATCATCTTTGAGAGTATGGGGGGTGTGGGAGAAAAGCAGCTGAAGCACGTACACCAACGCCGGTCGGCGATGACACACTGGCACATTCTCGCACGGGTCTTTCAGGACAACGCACGCGCACCAAGATTTCATACTTGTCACCGCCGCCGTCGGTGGAGAGCTGGGAAGCGCACAGTGACGTGCGTTTACGTTTGTGGACAGGAGAAGCCTCAGTCACAATGCAAAGCTTTGTGGCACACTAGGCACGCGGTGATGAAAGCCTAAGGCTAAAGTGTCATGGCTTCCCGGTGTATTTGCTGAACCTTGGCTACCAGTGCGGCGCACCAGCGCTTGTGACGATCCAGAAGCAACGCGTCTTCTTGGACGTGCTCTGGTTCCTGCGATGCAGTCAGCTTCGAATCAGAGCCCCGGTCGCTGGGTCCTGCTGCGACATCCCCTTCTGCCCGCTCCTTTCGCACCTGCTGCCACTCGCGACGACGCCGCTCCTGGCGTTGCCGCAGGTCTGCCCAGACCTTCGGTGACTTTTCCTCAACCAAACGCAGTAGCAAAGGGTCGGTGCGAGGAAGGCTCAAGGCAAGAGCGACAGAGAGCACCCCTTGCGCAACCGCCTCTGGGTTGTACCCGCCCTCCAGAACAACGACCAACCCCGCTGTCCGTCCGTCATGCAGGCACCACCCCTTCACCCGCGACAGGACAGAGGCAAACCCACCCTCGACGGCCATCTTGCCCAATGGATCGCCATAGGCAGCATCGAACCCCAGTGACACCATGACTAGGTCGGGCCTAAACTCAGCCAGCCGGGGCAAGAAAATCTCCTCGAACACGGAGTTCATTAGGTAGTCGGAGATGACCTGCTCACATCGTGCCGGCTGTTGCCCGTTGGTGTGGACGGCAACATTACAGATGCTGCCTTTGGAGGCGGCGTGTCGGCTCCCTCCCACGTAAGCCGTGTCGCCGCGGCCGTCGAAGGGGTAGAACTGCCCTTTATCGTAGCGGTGGAGCGACAGATACAGTAGCGAGCCGGGGTCGCAGGCACCCTCAACAAAAGAGGCGGTTCCCTCGCCGAAGTGGACGTCCAGATCGAGAATGGCGATGCGCGGAGGGCCAGAGGGCAACGTTGATGCGTGTCGAATGCGCAGTTGCTGAGCTGCAATGGCGACATTGTTGACCAGGCAAAATCCGCTCGGCTGTGAGGCCGTGCAATGATGCCCCGGCGGCCGCACAAGACAAAATGACACGAGGGGATGCACACGCCCAGCAGCGCTGGAGGCGGTGCCGGACCGGGAAGCCGCCACACCGCGCAGCGCGGCAACACTAGCGTCGATCACGGCGCCTGCCGAAAGTCGGGCAGCTACGCTGCTTGTCTCGTCGTTGCAGTAAACGTCACTTTTCAAGTTCACCAGAGCCGCCCCACTCTTCAAAAAATGTTCGTAGACTTGCGGATCTTGGAAGGAGCAAACCTCGTCATAGGTGGCGAGTCGTGCAGGTATCCATTGCGAGCGGTTGGCTGCGCTTATCGGTGGCAGAACTCGGTTCGAGTCCGACACCAAGCCACTATCCGCGTGCACCGTAAAGGGAGCCAGCAGCTCGACAGGCAGAACGTCGAGCGCGCGCTCGCAGCCCTGAAGTGCCTCAATTGCGCGTTTCAGACGGTGTGGTGTTTCAGGGGAGCGGCTGATGTCAGAGCAATGTAGCAGCATGCGCGCGTCGAAACACCACCCCACGGTGATGTCGGGAGGTTGCGGTGCCGCCCCACATGCCGTGCTGCTCACAACAGCGGCTTTGGGGCTTTGCGATGATGTGTCCCTGCCCTCTGCATCAGTACAAACGCCCCCTGTGATGTAGTACACTCCTTTATCCACTAGCTTTCCCATGAGCACAAGCTCTTGGTCGTCGACAAGACACAAGTCGGCGGACGGTGAGCTCGTGGAACATCGTGCTCGCAAGCCCACTCGACCAGCTACAGCTTCCAACGGCTCTTTCAGGTCACCTTTTCTAATATGCGCTTCAGTTTCAAGCTGAGGACGCTGGAAGCGTCGCACAGTTACGGTGCCATTCAGCTCGGGATGCGCAAAACGTGGTGGCGGCATGGGTGAACGCCGGTATGCTAAGCACGTAGAAGAGAAAAAAGCGGTGAATGAGAGTCAAAAGGCCTTTTTCATTATCCGGTGTCTAGACCACTTTACGAGGGGCGGAAGGCATGCACGATAGCAGTGCTTGCCTGTCATCCACGAGATCTTCGTCCCCTGAGCTGTAGAACTGAGGAAGTTCTAGGATCCTGCCCTCGTTTAGGAGCAGGCAGAATCGCTTTAGTCGACGGACCTCGCTCGAGAAACCGGTCCCACGTGCATGAAACGTGATAAGCAGGACAAATATAAAGAAACGTAGCGCTGTGACAGAAAAAGAAAATATGCTCTAAAACGAAAAAATATATATATACATATATACGCGCACTCACTTCACAGCGGCCTTCTGACGGTGGAAAGGGATGATCTGGTTGAGAGCCAACTCAGACCCCAGTGGCCCGTAGAAGGGTGGCCGGATCCATCTCCAATTACAAGGATCAGATATCCATTTCCTCGTGTCTTAGAATCTCTGCATATGCCGCAGATGACAACACTCGTACTCGACAGAGCTCGGACAACTGAAGGTCCTCTTCAGTGTCTAAGAGAACGACAGTGTGCTCAACGGAAAACCGATTAACATCCTTTGCTGTGTGAATAATTCACCTCCCCCCTTCCCTCGCCTTCCGTAAGACATGAGCCATGACGTCGCCCTTTGCACTTCAATGAACATCGACCTGGCCCTTCCCAAGGCTCACGAACACCTGCGCACCGTACTGCTCGTTGACCGTCTCTTGGTATCTTGCGATGGTGAACCGCTCACCCCCACCAGCATCGCTGAGAACTCTGGTATAAGGATATCCATCGTTTGGGCTACTTCGCAGACATGCGCAAAGACACGGACTTCTACTTCAGTCCACCACCAACGATGTATCGTGTAATTCGTGGTCAGTCACAAAATATGCCGCATTTAGCGCCGCTTCCTTGTTGCGCGTTGTCCGCCCGCTGTCTCGCGATTGTCAGCTGCTAACGTCAGATGTACCAAGTAACCAGTAACGTCGATCAACCGGTTTCTCCATTCGACACCTAAGGGGACGTCTGATGCCTGAAACGGGAAAAACGCGTCGCCGAGACCGCCGCTACAGACCATAAAGTCACCTCCAGCATGCTTTTGGAGCCACGCGTCTAGACTTCCCAGGCGACAGCAAACTCAGCTCCCGTTCTCCCACTACCCAAATGCTTTCTAGAGAAGAGAGAGTCCATGCATACGACGGACGAGCGTAGAGGCCAACACACCTGAGATAAGGCGCAAAACCACAGCACATCGCGAGTAAGTGATGCGTTGTGCATCACCGCTAGCAACTGCCCAATTAATCTAGAGTCCCGTCTTGTACTGGACCAGAATCATAACCACAGTATCCTCGGATGCAACGAACCCCATCCAAGAGAGGGCATAGAGCGCTCACATTTATGCGACTCTCCCCGTTTTGCCCTTGCTCTTGCCCAACACGTTTATTCTCTCCCAGGGGGCGTGTGTCCAGCGCGGCGCCGCCCCAGGCCGGTCGCACGCCCACCGGCTGGCGCAAAGCACCGCTAGACACACGTTGCGGCAGTCCGCCGACTCAGGCGCCGGTGCGCGCCCTCGGCCCCAAACTCCGCCCAACACCCGCTGAGCAGGGCGCGCCGCAGCCGCCCACCCATCATGCCGGCCGCCCCCTGCTGCATTCCCCCTCGGGGTGACGCGGACCCCCTTTCCAGTCGGCAGTGGGGGTCGGGCGGGGCACATTCGGGTCATGTGGGCACCCTGCCCGTCACACAGGTGGCGCAAACGTCTGGACAGTTGCAGCTCTCTCCGGCGCAGCGCCATCAAGGAGGCCACCGCCGGCATCAGCAGCGACACATCGCTGGCATCACCGCGTCGCGGGTGCTTTGGCCTGTCAGTCCCAGAAGAGGGTTGGCACTCGGAGGGGATAGGGGGGACCTGGTTGCCTTCTCCAGAGGGAGTGGGTACTGGACTTTGCTATCACTTTGAGGTACCCCCTGTCATAAGTGCTCCCGTTTCGTTGTTTCCGAAATTGGTGGGGACCATTTCCTGAGTTATCTCAGCACGGATGCAAATAACGGTCTCGCTGGATCTCAACCTCATGGTTTTCCTGGTCATCCTCGCCGAGCAACTCAGGGAACTCACTGATTCGGCTGTAGCCCAGGCCCACGAGTGTTTTGGTGTAGGAGGCAAGGTTGCAGCCAATCCCGGAGAGAGCCGTCTTCATCAGGGGCAGAGACACAACAAATGAAACGATGGCAACCTTCACGGTCGCGTTAGCTCCGAAAAGCTGTCCATGGGATAAACGCAGAGCAGACAACAAAAAAGAGACAAGCCTTATGAGGTGAAAAAGATTTACATATAGATTTACTCTTGCTTCCAATCGACGGAACTGCTGTGCCTCGCTGTCACACCGCTAGCGTAATCGAGTCTATGCAAGGCCGTCCTGTGGGGAGGAGAAGTCAAATTGTAAAGGCTAATTTTTTTCTCGAGATCCACAAGCTCAAGTCCAAGGCACTGAACTGTACAAGGACGATAAAGAAAGAGAGGTCGAGTCACAACACATTGCAATAGAAAACCAAGTAACCATAGGGAAAACAAACACTAGCAATAATAGTAAATGCATGAGCGAGAGGTCATCAATCCAAAAAAAATTCAGATGCACCGTGAGTGATTGAAATTGCCCTACAAGAGTTCTTGCGACTTCTCCATATGGTTAGGTACAAAAAGTCTCCTCGACCCATTCCAGTCCGACAAGACTTGTGCGTGATAGTCTTCACAGAGTGGCAACTCGGCACCGTAGGCAGAGAAAACTGGTCATCGTCGGCGTGATCAACGAACAGAATGTTGAGAGCACTCCTGTCTAACGGCACCCCAATGTACGCCTCAGGCGAAAAACTATCCAGCAAGAAACTATTACTGGTGTTGATACCCTAAACCCTAAGCTTCTCGTTCTGCCGGTCGAAGGGGTCAAGCTCTGAGTCTATGTGAAGAACACCATTCACAGTACAGGATATGCGCTGCGAATTTTCGAGAAGCAGAGGTCACTTCTGTGGGCCAGGTACTCCCACACCACATTGAATAAGGTTATTGGATACTTGCAGGTGGCTCTCTCTCACGTTTATTCCCCTTGAGCGAGGAGTTTTCAGAGATGACCCTTGTTTATTTCCAATGAACTCTTTCACTTCTTTCGCCCACTCATCATATCGACCCACAAACTGCCCCGCAATTGCACACTGGTGGCTTTTGTCAGCACCTGCTCCCCTTTCGTTGTGCTCCATTGCACTCGCATCCCGAGCGAGCTCCGGCTCTTGACCCATCTTAGCAATCAAAGGTCTAAGTAGCGGCGCTGTGTGGCGGGCCAGCGATAAAGGAGCTCCCCCAAGAACGCCGGTATCGACGCGGTCGTCCAATTCTAGTGCCCGTTGAAAGAGCAGCTCCCGACTGTCGTTTGTTGATTTCAAACGGTATCGCCGGCGCCACGCGCTTGCAGTGAGACGATCCGCAACTTTGAAAGGGGTCACCCCACTCCCAGCTCTACTGCGCGGAGAGTGAGGCAGGGAAGAGCAACCTGATGATAAGTTCAGGGCGTAGTTTTGCAGTGATGAGAGCCCTCACGCACCTTTCGTCTGGACTTTATAAATGCTTCGGTTCGAGAACAGTGACACCCTGTGGAAACAGTCATTGTGGGGAGTATTGCAACCCAAAACTGCTTCAGGCAGAGTATTCTCCAAACCAAGGTGCTCGGTCATCCGAGCGTTCCACTCTTTCCATTTTATCAAGATAATTTCTTCCTTTGCCAATATTTGCGCCTCTATCGCTTGTGGAACCCTTTGATACGCTGATGATGGGTTGGATATAAGGGACCCCTCAGGCAATATTGGTGCCCTTCGACCAGAGCAGGAAGCGGTTACATCATGAACCCGGTGTCTGCTTGGGCGGCCGTTGCTCCTGCCAAGATCCATGTACGCGCATCCCCTATACTTGCTGCCTCCTCGTGATACTACATTGCCCTCGTGGGTGACAGAACGAGAGCCACTCTCGTGCAAAGGCGAGAAGTTCAACTCTAAGCGTGTGGGCACTGGATGTGGCACAGACAGCATTTTAAAGCCGAGAAAAAACGTAACTCCACACCAAGCGTGCGTAGGCACAAAAAGGAGGGCAAATAAGGCGACAAATTCTATAGAAAGATGCACTATACTAGTTCTTCTTCCATCTTGGGGGCCCAGCGACAAAGACACCGTAGGCTATTCGCATTCTTCCCCTTACCCCCACAGTGACATCCCACCTCTCATCTATTTTACTACATCTGATCTATTTTCACAGCATTGTTTTCTGTTACCATATCAGTCTCACCTGCGCCCACCCTGGAGACCTCCCCTCTTGACCCCCCCCTCGACCAAGTTGCCCATTGAGCTCGCACGCAACAGCCCAGGCAACACGGAAATCAGCAGAGACGGCAGTCGTCAATGTTCAGTAACCAGATCTCCGCACGCCACATTGCAGCTGGCAGCTCCTAAAAAAATTACACCAGCAACCCCCCTGAGAACGAGGCACGCCTCAAAGCGATAGCAAAGTCCAGTACCCACTCCCTCTGGAGAAGGCAACCAGGTCCCCCCTATCCCCTCCGAGTGCCAACCCTCTTCTGGGACTGACAGGCCAAAGCACCCGCGACGCGGTGATGCCAGCGATGTGTCGCTGCTGATGCCGGCGGTGGCCTCCTTGATGGCGCTGCGTCGGAGAGAGCTGCAACTGTCCAGACGTTTGCGCCACCTGTGTGACGGGCAGGGTGCCCACATGACCCGAATGTGCCCCGCCCGACCCCCACTGCCGACTGGAAAGGGGGTCCGCGTCACCCCGAGGGGGAATGCAGCAGGGGGCGGCCGGCATGATGGGTGGGCGGCTGCGGCGCGCCCTGCTCAGCGGGTATTGGGCGGAGTTTGGGGCCGAGGGCGCGCACCGGCGCCTGAGTCGGCGGACTGCCGCAACGTGTGTCTAGCGGTGCTTTGCGCCAGCCGGTGGGCGTGCGACCGGCCTGGGGCGGCGCCGCGCTGGACACACGCCCCCTGGGAGAGAATAAACGCGTTGGGAAACAAGAGCGCGCTTTAACTCCACTTCGCGAAGGAACTGGAAGAGAGACGGCCCCCCCAGTTTCCACCGCAATCACCAGGAAGAGGCTGCCTTTTCGCCAGACTTCCACCGCCGCTCCCGGCGTCTGCTGGGCCGGGGGGGCGCGCGCGCGGGGGGGGCCGAACGCCGGGAAACCCCCCGAGGCCCGAAAAGCGCAGGCGCACAGCAAGAAAACAAACCACCGCGACTTTCCAGGCGCCACCAAAAGCCCCAGCGTCACGCAGGCGCCGCCTCCTTAGGTCCCCACCCCGTTCGCCCCGGGAACGGTATTGTTTGGATGGGCGGTCTACCGAAACCGGCCAGCCCCGCATAGTTTAGGTTCCCGTGAAAAAGTTGCCCTTAGCAAAGTCATCCACCATGGCGTGGCGCCACGGCCAACCACCGGCGGTGGGGGGGGGGGGGGGGGCGGCGTGCCTGGGCGTTCCTTCGGGCGTGGGTGGGTGTGGCCTTTGTCGAAGGCGGGGGCGCAACCCCGGCCCCGGCCCACCCCACCACAACACGCGGCGATAGGCGGCGCCCTAACCCACCCACGCGCCCAGCGCCCCGACGGTCCTTTTGCGGCGAGGCGGTGCGGAGAGTAATCCGGAACTTATTTTTTCTTACAACACAACATGGTATGCCCTGCCGCTTTGGCATCCCCATACCTTACCCACCCATTCGCACGAAACACCGTTTCGGCGCCTCACCCGCGCGCCCCCGACGGCGAAGTTGGACAGGGCCGGATCGCACACCGCGTGACAGAGACAGATGCGCGCGATGCCTGCACCCACCCGACCCTCCCCTACCAAAGCAAAAGCGCACCCAGAGCGCACCAGGCGAGGAACCACACCCGCGCACCCCCGGGGCAAACCCCAGCGCCGGACCCAGAGCCCCCACCCCACTTTCCGCCGATCCAAACCACCCATCGCCCGAAACCCGCCGCGCTATCCAATGCATGAAAACACCACCCCCAACACCGCACAGGCATCTTCATAGAGAACGGTGTCCCAAGGACCCCGACCACCCCACCAAAAACGCGACAGCGCACAATATTCCCAAACACCCCGCGAGACCAACCTCACTTCCGCCCCCACCAAACCACACCCGGCGCGGCCGGAGATCTTTCAAACCACCCCCCCCCCCGTTGGCGACCGCCGCCGCGAAGGGTCCCCCAAGCGGCGGCGACGCCCCAACGGGCCAAAAAAAAAGAACACCACGTTTCCGGCATTCCCGACGCCAGGGCCAAAGGAACCCCCACCACACCCCGGGCCTCGGCCAACCTTCGACCCGCCGGAGCTTCCCGGAACATTTTTTTTACTCGGCGAAGGGGTCGCTCGACTTGTCTGCGCCGCTAGAAAAACCGCCGCGGACAACCCCCATCGTTTCTTTATTGCGCGTTTCCCCGGCCCTCCCCCCGGTCGCGAAGACGGGGGCGGCCCCCGGCGGGAAAAAAAACCCGGGCCGTTGGGGGGGCCCTGCGCCCGCGGGGGCCCGCGCCGCCGGCAAGGCCCTGGCCCCCGGGCCGCGTTTCCGCCAACCCGGGGCGCGGCGGGCCCATTAACAGGGCGCGGGGCGGCCCCGGCCGGCGCCCCACGACGGCACCCCAAAGGCACCCGCCCCAGCGGAAACGGCCGGGATGGGGGCCGAAGCCAACGGGGGTGGCCCGCGCCGAAACGCCCCACCTCGCCCTTCGCGCAAGGCCCCAGGCCCCGGGGGTTGGTCCCGATTGGGTTTTCCCACCCCCGTTGCGGCCGCGGTGGGGGTTTGGATGGCGGGGGATGGGCGCCCCCCCCCCATTTTTTGGGAACGGGCCCCTATGATTTTTCTTTCTGCTCGAAGACACGGCGGCTTTCCAAACCGGGGGGCCATATTTCCGCCACGCGCGCGATGGCCAGGCGCACATCCAGGGAAAAGCGCGGGCCGCGACCCAGCCAGCGGGAATCCCGGTTTGGCGCGGTGGTGTGGCGCCGTCCTGGTGTTTTTCGCCGGTTTGTCGTGCTGTTTTTCTGCGGCGCCTGCACGTTGGCGGCTTGGTGTGAAAAGGCGGCGCGGGGCGGCTAGGGGAAAAAGGCCCGGCGGTTTTGCCGAGGGCGGTGTGCGCGAACGCCGGCCCCGTTACGGATGACCTTTCAGGGTTTCTCTGGCGGAAATTTTCCCATGCCAGGAGCAGGCGGATTTTAAGAGTTTGCCGCCCCCAATGCGGATAGGCAGGAAAAAGTTTGGGCATCGGGCGCCGCCGTGGGTGGTTGGCCGGGGGGTGCGCCACAGAACCTTTAGGGGTTTCCAAGAACAGCAAACATATCCCGAAAACATATCCGGACCAGCGAAAAAAACGCGCCGCGGCTTCCAAAACCTTTGGCGTTGGCCGCAGCCAGCCTGTTTTGGCAGGGGCGTGGCTGGCGGAAAGGCCGCCTTCTTTGGGTTGTTTCGTCGCGCAAAGCGGCGCCAAATAAGACCAGGGGTCTCTGGGGCCGCGGCTGGCGCTTGCTGCTGCCGGTCGTCTTGTTTTCCGGGGTGCGTGGTCGCGCTTTGGGCCGCGCCGGGTGTCTAAAGGGGGGGGGGCGCCAAACAAAGGCCCAAAGCCGGCCCCGCACAGGAACCCGCCCGCCAACCAGGCCCGCGCACATTTTTTTACATAGGCGCGCCCCGTGCCCCCACCGCACGCCCCCCGCGGCTGCCTTGCAGGGGTCCAACCCACCAGAAAAAGCGCGCCGGAAAAGAAGGGGTGCGGGGGGGCTTGGCGAAACCCGAAAAGACGAGCTGGCGGGCGTTTGTGTTTGTGGCGGTTGGCGGCGGGTTTGTCCTCGATGGTGGGGGCTGGGAAGGGGGCCCCCCGCCTTTCCCCCGCAAAGGAACCCCCAATGACCGACCCCGCCGCCCCCCGGCAAATTTTTGTGTTTGTCCTTCGGCGTAGCTCTTCCAGATCTCTTAAAAAGGAACCCAACCCCACAGGTGGTTCTTTCGTGCGTGGTGGGTGGCGCCGGTATGCCGCCGGCCGGCCACGTTGTGACGACTTTTGCTTTTTGGGGCCGAGGGAACGCCTAGGCCGGGCCACCCCCGCGCAAAAGAAAACGGGGCCCGTCACGCCCTCGGGGCGGGGGCACAGGCCCGGCCACCACCACCGCCCACGCCGACGCCCCCGGTTTGGCCCCAGGCGGCACGGCCAGGGGTTTGCCGGGGGGGGGGCGTTTTTTTCTTTCGGCGGGGTGGCGGCGGCGCCCGTTGGGGGCCCCGGGGGCGGGGGGGGGGTATGCCGCCGCGCGCCCCCCGGCCGTTGGGGCAAAAAAAAGGCGACCCCGTTCGGCAGCCGCCTCCGAGGCGTGTTTTCGGGGCGCCTGGGGCAGGCCACACAAGGTTTCAGTCGCGCAACCAAAAATGGCCCCGCCGGTGGTTTGCCGCGGGGTGTTTTTCCGACTGGGTGGGGGCGCCGGCGATGGCAGCGCCCAGCCCTTTTGCCGTCGCGAAACAGGTGCTCCCCCCGCCGCCCGTTGGGCTCCTATTTTTTTTGCGTTGGATCCACGCAAAAGTTCCAACCCTCATCCCTTTTCTTCCAAGCCCCGAAAAATCTCCTGGTAAAACCGTTGCGTCCGGTGGGTGTGCTTCACCAAAGGGGCCGCCATTGCGGTTATGCGCCCGCCCGGGAACGCCGGGGTCACGGGTGAAAGGCGCACGAATCGCCCACACATGCTTCCACCTTGGGTGCGAAGCAGTGGCTGGCGGGGAAAACAGCGACACCCCGTTTAAATAAAGAGTCTTTTTTCGTGATCCACAGGTGTGTTTTTTTCCCCTGAATAAATGGGGTGTTTCCTTAGCGGCCGGTGTCGCATTTCATCCCCCATGCTTTCTTATAAGAATTGAAAAAAAAGGTCAACGCTGCTTTTTTGCTTTCACCCCTGCATAATTCAGGCTCTGAAAGTCCAAAAGTAGCAGACAAAAAGCGAGACCAACCAAAAACTAGTTTGCAAAGGAAGGTGAGCCTGGTGTCTGCGCGGCCCCGTGGTGGCTCGAAGATCCGCGCGCCACGCCGCAACTTGGTTGTACGCTGTTCTCCTGCTTTGCTGCGGCAGGTGCATTGGGCTATGGTGAAGACCCCCGCTTTCTCACATTACGTGCCTCCTTTGTTTGGAAAAGAAAAGGCTCGTTTTCCGTTGGTCGCTTGATGGCGGCCGGCTGCCCTATTCAATCGGCGCGCATGGGGTGTATGTAAGGGGGCCCCGTCTGACATTCAAAGTTCGGTGCGAACTGGGGGTAGGCTCGTCTTCTGAAGCTTCTTCCAGACCTGGTGCTGAAGAGGTTTTGAAAAAGGGGGTTGGGGTGGTGGGATGCTTCCCGTGATGGGGGGTTTGTTCTGAAAAGTTGTCTTGGGCAGCGCAGCGTTGCCCCCGATGCGCCACCACACAAAAAGTATTGGTTATTTTTTCAAATGCGTTCATTCTCTGCCAGGGGGCGTGTGTCCAGCGCGGCGCCGCCCCAGGCCGGTCGCACGCCCACCGGCTGGCGCAAAGCACCGCTAGACACACGTTGCGGCAGTCCGCCGACTCAGGCGCCGGTGCGCGCCCTCGGCCCCAAACTCCGCCCAACACCCGCTGAGCAGGGCGCGCCGCAGCCGCCCACCCATCATGCCGGCCGCCCCCTGCTGCATTCCCCCTCGGGGTGACGCGGACCCCCTTTCCAGTCGGCAGTGGGGGTCGGGCGGGGCACGTTCGGGTCATGTGGGCACCCTGCCCGTCACACAGGTGGCGCAAACGTCTGGACAGTTGCAGCTCTCTCCGACGCAGCGCCATCAAGGAGGCCACCGCCGGCATCCGCAGCGACACATCGCTGGCATCACCGCGTCGCGGGTGCTTTGGCCTGTCAGTCCCAGAAGAGGGTTGGCACTCGGAGGGGATAGGGGGGACCTGGTTGCCTTCTCCAGAGGGAGTGGGTACTGGACCGCTACGCCACGCTGAGATGCCCATGTGTTATGACGGGAAACGGATCGCGATGATGAAGCTAAAATGGAAAGTTTCATTGTCCTTGGCGCCTGCTTGGGTTGGTTGTGTGAAAATCTTGGCGTGTTGGATCGGTGGGCCTCTTGTGTGATGTGGCAGCATGTAAGCACCAGCGAAAGCGAGCGGACAACAAATAAGACCCGAATAATCGGTGCGCCTCTGGACTCCACCACGCCGAGGTGTCCGTCGTTGAATCAAATTCCATCTGGCGACAAACAGACAGGTCTGACAACGGTGGTTGTCGTGTTTGCAGGGAAATGAACCTACTTCGCGTTGAAGTACGACCGAAACTGATTTCATCATACATGCAACAATGAATGCAACTTTTTCAACACCGTCTTTTCCTGACCGCAACAAATAATCAAAGATTCCTAGTCGTTTTATTTCTGAAAGGTTCTGTCGAGTTGCAGCTTCCGCGTGAGAGTAAAGAATGTCCGGAGGATCGCCGCGTGCGCTCTGCTGCACTCTGCTTCCGGTGCAGAAAGTAATTTCCGTGTCGGTTCTGCAGGAAACAAAGGATGCTATTTTGGAGGCTCTCTCTAAGGAAACAGATCGCTCTCCAGAAACCTTTGAACTCTATGTGAAAGAGAATAGCAAGCTCGTTGCGTTTCGAGAGAATATAGACAGGTATGGGTCTCTTTTCGCTCTTGTGAGGTGTCGCGGGGGTGGCAAAGGCGGCTTTCGCAAGCAGCTTGAGAAGAAAGGTCGTGGATTTGCACGTGCAAAGATGAAGGCAAAGCGCAAAAGCGCGAAAGGGATGGCTCAAGATGGGAAAACTCAGCACGAGAAACGCGACACAGCGGCAGTGAAGACAAGACTTGCGAAGGCTGAGCCAAGCGCGACGAGAGCGATTATAAAGCAAGGTCTTGCTTTTGTCATAGATTCCTTTCAAAAAGGGAGCCATTCTTAATCTGGTTGGCCTCTGTGCATTACAAGTATCTCTGCAGAAGAGAAAAAGAACATGAAAAGTAGATATCATAACTTACATGTATATTCTTATACTGATTTGCTCGTCGACCGCCCGACAGGCTCATCTGAGGCGATTCATACGATGTCGTGTCGGTGTGACACAGAAAGCGGACGCAAGGGAGGTCGCAACACTTCCCTCCCCTCATAGCTGACTCTTTCATTTTCTCCTCAATCAACCCCCGCCCTTTTTTCTCTACTTCAAACAATCGAAAAAAACAAACAAACTTTTGTGTGGCTTGCATGGGATGGCACAGAGGTAGATGTGGATCAGAGAGTGCCCCGATAGGATTAGGAAGCGAATAACTGCTGTTACAAAGTCCCGCACGACCATAAAGAAACTAAATGACCCGACAAGGTTTTCTGTTTGTGATATCCAAGGAAAGAATCATAATTGCACAATTGGGAATCCGCATATGTGTTCATGCGGCGCTACACAGCCGTGCGCTCATACTCTTTCCGTTCTGCTCTTGTTCTTCAAAGTAAGGGAGGAAAATCCGATTGTATGGCAAAGATACATCAATGAAGTGGAGTTAAGTGTCCTCATCGACAAGAGAGCTGATGAAGAAAAATGCGTTTTTTGCCGTGAGAGCACGGGTGGCGTCGGGTCATGCGAAAAATGCGGCGCTCACTTTCATCAGCTGTGCTTGGAACTGGCATCAAGAAGCGGAAAAGGCAACTGCAACACCTGTCCAAAGTGTCGTGAAATGGTGTCAAGGCCTGAAAGTAAAAGCGATACTTGGTGCAGCAATTGCAATGTGCCTTGCAAAACGGAGAACTACACATGCCTCCTTTGCCCTGACTACTTTTTGTGCAGGTGCTGCTACGCATTGTGCAAGGCTCATCCTTCACACCCTTTTAGCTGCAGCAAGATGGGCGACCCTGCACCGTCAAAATGCAGTGTGGCGTTTCAAAGTATGGAGGATTTACAATACCGTGAGATCAACCCAGAAGACTATGACGCACTTATTGCTCTAGACAACGACAAGAGGACACCTCTAGTAGAAGAAGAGCTCAGCAACCTGTCAGTCGAATATTTTAGCGCTCGTGTAAGAAAAAATGATAGTTGCCCGGTGTGTCTCCGTAGATTCGTGGGAGCCAGCAGGTGCATTGCACTTCCTTGTGCTCACATAATGCACCACAGGTGCGGATTCAAATGGCTCTCTGAATTTAGCGACGTGTGTCCTATTGACAATCGGAAAGTATGCGAGTGGAGCAACATACAGGACGCAAGGAGTGTTGGTGAGGTTAAAGCTTCCTTGCAGGCGTCTACGCGCGATGGAACGACTTTACGAATTCCTTCGAAGATAACATCCGTCAAGCTTCCCGCAATCAATCCACGGGAATGGAAATGACGATTTGGTGGGGAGTACAAGCAACTTTCTGCTCCCCTTTCACAGGTTGGGACAATTGTCAGTCCGCCTTCTCTAAATTTCCAGAAAGAGTTTTTTTTATTCACCCTCTGAGCTCTACTCTTTTTTTTTTTGACCAGCAGCAGAGCCGCGCCTTTACCAAGAGGATATGCACACTGGGAATGTTCACAGGATGCTTGCGAGTATACTTTGACCGTTTTTTCGATTTGTCGTGATGGGAGCTCAATATTTTCCCTCCAGTTAGTTGTGAGCACTAGCTGTAAAAGTGAACGAACTTTTCTTTCGCGCTTGCCAGTTTCAGTATCCGAAATGATTGCAACAGAAAGCATTTGGTTTGTCTTTTTGTTTTACTCTTGAAGTATACCTTCCACACTTGCTCGTCCAGTCATTATTTTCGAGCATTCGCGATGTAAATCTTTTTTAGACTATCAAGTTTGTTTTTCTCATATTCTCACGGATTGAATTGGAACTCCGCTGGCTTTACTGCGGTTGAAAGACGCTGATTACGGAGATCGAATTCTGAACCCTCTTTTCCCATCGAGTTTTTCGTTACACCTTTGATGTTTCTGCTTCCCTCTCTTTCTCCCTGCTGGTGTTTTTAAAGCCCGTCATAACACATGGGCATCTCAGCGTGGCGTAGCGGTCCAGTACCCACTCCCTCTGGAGAAGGCAACCAGGTCCCCCCTATCCCCTCCGAGTGCCAACCCTCTTCTGGGACTGACAGGCCAAAGCACCCGCGACGCGGTGATGCCAGCGATGTGTCGCTGCTGATGCCGGCGGTGGCCTCCTTGATGGCGCTGCGTCGGAGAGAGCTGCAACTGTCCAGACGTTTGCGCCACCTGTGTGACGGGCAGGGTGCCCACATGACCCGAACGTGCCCCGCCCGACCCCCACTGCCGACTGGAAAGGGGGTCCGCGTCACCCCGAGGGGGAATGCAGCAGGGGGCGACCGGCATGATGGGTGGGCGGCTGCGGCGCGCCCTGCTCAGCGGGTGTTGGGCGGAGTTTGGGGCCGAGGGCGCGCACCGGCGCCTGAGTCGGCGGACTGCCGCAACGTGTGTCTAGCGGTGCTTTGCGCCAGCCGGTGGGCGTGCGACCGGCCTGGGGCGGCGCCGCGCTGGACACACGCCCCCTGGGAGAGAATGAGCAGAAAGACTGCAGCAGTCACAAGACGATGTGAATACAGTATTCAAGAAGAACGACAAGAAGAAAGGGCGCGCGTACTGTTTCGCAGAGGATGTTGTGTGCGTCGTATCTTCCGCATCGCAGCTTCCCTCTTACTGTTTGTGGCGATTGCAGGTTACTGCCGATGTGTACATCAGGACTGCGAGTGTCTTACAGGCTTGGTCGAGTCTCCTCCAAGGTTTTTCTACTACTGCCCTGTCTTTTCTCTATCACTGGTTTCCTGTCGTTTATTAAATGGCCTGGCACACAATGCCATGAGTATGCGTACTTCGGGATAGTAGACCGTAAGCTGTAAAGTTTTGACCATGCGCCGTCTCACCGCCCCAGCTCTGAGCACTCAGTGCGTTCGCTCCATCTGCGGGGCAGCGCCTATGATGTACTTTCCCCCCGTGCCGTTTGCGTCCGTCTCCGAAGAGGAGCAAATCAAGAAGAACACTAAGATCGCGATCGAGATGATCAGGCGCTACAAGGGTGAGGCGCCTGCGTCGTATACGCGGAAGCACACCGCCACCATAGAGGAACTTGAGAAGGAGATTGAGGCGCTTCTGGGCGGCGCACAGAAGATGCGCAAGGCCACCACGGATGATCAGCCAATGGACAAGCTGGCACTGATGGAGCGCTGCCTCCGCCATGCTCTCTGGTCGTACCACAAAGACGAGGGCAAGTATGATTTTGATGAGATTGCGAGGTGGGTCGTTTACACCCCCGAGGACGAGGTGAAGCTCGCGCAGATGAAGCGCCAGGTGGAGGCCAAGTCGAAGCTGGCGGCGTACCGTGCCAAGCGTGCGGAGCAGGGTCTGCCCGAAGCCCCAGTTCCGCGGATCAACTGGGGGGAAGAGTACAACAACGTGACGGACCGCGAGCTGGTGAACGAGAAGCGGATTCGCTACGATACGATTGCCGCCAACACTATGGAGCGCGACGAGGCCCAGATTGAGGCCGTGCTGCAGCAATACCGCAAGCCGGTGCAGGATAAGCGCCTTGACGATCTTGTTGATCTTCTCGAGCGCTTCAAGCCGGTACTCGCTCGCGAGGCCATTATGCAGCGCCTCACCATCAAGCACTTGGAGGGTCAGCTGGGGGTGTGGCGCTACATGGACTGGTGCCCTGAGGTGCGTGATCGCGCCGAGCTCGAGGTGGATGTCTCCGGCTTCCAGTGGTGGTCTCCGCTGGAGGAGCGCCGCCTGTTGCCGGTGCGGCTGCGGTCTGTGAACGAGGTGCGTGAAATTATGGCACAGACCCAGTCCTCCAAGGCCGCTGAGGCGTCGCCTCACAGCCAACAGGCGTCTCAGTCTGCCGGTGACGGTGACCGCGAGCGGCTTCTGAAGGAGGTGTTGGCGTTGCAGGCCCGCATTCACCAGCGCGATGATGCTCCGGTAGAGGAGAATAAGGCTGCTCACTAAGAGGGGTGTCACGCTGTTTCCCGCTGCTGCAGTACGCAAAGCGTGTGATGAGCCGACACGTGACTTCTCACGTTCATCGTTGTCGCTCATCTCTGTCATTGCCGGTTCACCAGTTCTTCGCGTTTACTGATAGCAGCGGTGTCTCTCTCATTCCCTTCTTTCTTTCGGTTCTCGAGATTCTCCTCGCGTAGCGTCTTTACAAAGCTTAGGAAGTGCCGGGGAAGGGGGCACGTGTGTGTGTACGTGTGGAGGTGAGTGGAGTGGTGCCACGTATATATATATATATATATACATGCCCGCACCATCTAAGGCACAGCGAACAGAAGAAGGGTGACTTCCCTCGCTTTTCTTCTCTGATTCGGTCCTTCTCTCTTTTTTTTCGAGTTAGTACAAAGGCATTACTTTTCATATGAAGTTCATTAACACGCGTAGCACCGGCAAAAAAGAACAGCAACAACAAACGGCTAGACGCGTGCAACACACGCGCGGGCACGCAATACTTTTGTGGCAATCCAAAAGCGATTGTATTAGTGCCGGAGGCACCACGGGTGCGATACTGGATGAAGTGTAGCGAAACAACAGTGTACACCGTGTGAGATCACCGACTGTGCGTGCGAAGGCGGTGCCTTCGGATAAGCAGCACCGGTGGAGTCGCAGGAAACCACCTTTCTCCGCAGGTGTCTTTTTGTTTTCGTATGAGAATGCGCAAAGGCCTGCTGGCGCTCTTCTCAAATATCATGTCTTTCATTGCGCGCTCGCTTTCCCTTTCCTCTCCTTTCCCTCTCTTCCGTGGCGCCGTGTATGTTCCTGACACCCGCTACGTCACTTTGCTGGTTTGAACAGAACCACTGTGAACACCCACGAGCAATCACACCCATACGCATTCCTCACACACACACACACAGCAACATCTATCCAACATACAGCTGAAAAAAGTCTACGAACAAAATTTTTACAGTGCGTTGCCGCACATTTCTCCGTAATGGACGCAACTGAGCTGAAGAACAAGGGGAACGAAGAGTTCTCCGCCGGCCGCTATGTGGAGGCGGTGAACTACTTCTCAAAGGCGATCCAGCTGGATGAGCAGAACAGTGTCCTCTACAGCAACCGCTCCGCCTGCTTCGCAGCCATGCAAAAGTACAAGGACGCGCTAGACGACGCCGACAAGTGCATCTCGATCAAGCCGAATTGGGCCAAAGGCTACGTGCGCCGAGGCGCAGCTCTCCATGGCATGCGGCGCTACGACGATGCCATTGCCGCCTACGAAAAGGGGCTCAAGGTGGACCCTTCCAACAGCGGCTGCGCGCAGGGCGTGAAGGACGTCCAGGTAGCCAAGGCCCGCGAAGCACGTGACCCCATCGCTCGCGTCTTCACCCCGGAAGCGTTCCGCAAGATCCAAGAGAATCCCAAGCTGTCTCTGCTTATGCTGCAGCCTGACTACGTGAAGATGGTGGACGCCGTCATACGCGACCCTTCCCAGGGCCGGCTGTACATGGAAGACCAGCGCTTTGCCCTGACGCTCATGTACCTGAGCGGGATGAAGATTCCCAACGATGATGATGATGAGGAGGAACGTCCGTCTGCAAAGGCGGGAGAGACAGCGAAGCGAAGGGAGGAGAGGGCTCTCACCGACAACGAGAGGGAGGCCCTGGCGCTCAAGGAGGAGGGGAACAAGCTGTACCTCTCGAAGAAGTTTGAGGAGGCGCTGACTAAGTACCAAGAGGCGCAGGGGAAAGACCCCAAGAACACTTTGTACATTCTGAACGTCTCGGCCGTGTACTTCGAGCAGGGGGACTACGACAAGTGCATCGCCGAATGCGAGCACGGTATCGAGCACGGTCGCGAGAACCACTGCGACTACACAATTATTGCGAAGCTCATGACCCGGAACGCCTTGTGCCTCCAGAAGCAGAAGAAGTACGAGGTCGCCATCGACCTTTACAAGCGCGCCCTTGTCGAGTGGCGTAACCCCGACACCCTCAAGAAGCTGACGGAGTGCGAGAAGGAGCACCAAAAGGCGGTAGAGGAGGCCTACATCGATCCTGAGATCGCGAAGCAGAAGAAAGACGAAGGTAACCAGTACTTCAAGGAGGATAAGTTCCCCGAGGCCGTGGCAGCGTATACGGAGGCCATCAAGCGCAACCCTGCCGAGCACACCTCCTACAGCAATCGTGCCGCCGCGTACATCAAGCTTGGAGCCTTCAACGACGCCCTCAAGGACGCGGAGAAGTGCATTGAGCTGAAGCCCGACTTTGTTAAGGGCTACGCGCGCAAGGGTCATGCTTACTTTTGGACAAAGCAGTACAACCGCGCGCTGCAGGCGTACGATGAGGGCCTCAAGGTGGATCCGAGCAACGCGGACTGCAAGGATGGACGGTATCGCACAATCATGAAGATTCAGGAGATGGCCTCTGGCCAATCCGCGGATGGCGACGAGGCGGCGCGCCGCGCCATGGACGATCCTGAAATTGCGGCAATCATGCAAGATAGCTACATGCAACTAGTGCTGAAGGAGATGCAGAACGATCCCACGCGCATTCAGGAGTATATGAAGGACTCCGGCATCTCAGCGAAGATCAACAAGCTGATTTCGGCGGGCATCATTCGTTTTGGCCAGTAGACTTCTACGCTGCCTCATCTTTTCCGTGTCTTTGCGTCGGCGGGGATCGCAAAGAACAATAAAGCAGCGATTCGCATGTGCGAGTAAAGTGCTGCGCCGCTCAAACAAGATGTCGAGACTGTGGTGCAGATGCGCGTCCTGCGTGAAGGCAATGCAGAGGACGTAAGGGATGTCGTTTGTGAGCCTTTGTGGTTGCGCACACACCCCTTATCTCCTTCGCTTTGTACCTTTTCCCTTTCTCTTCT
Organism: Leishmania mexicana MHOM/GT/2001/U1103; assembly: GCF_000234665.1. NCBI lineage: Eukaryota > Euglenozoa > Kinetoplastea > Trypanosomatida > Trypanosomatidae > Leishmania > Leishmania mexicana. The sequence goes on from NC_018312.1 coordinate 1,610,741, forward strand.
TCGCCCCCCTCTCTTCTCCTCACGCTCTCCCTGGCGCGGTGGTGCAACGATTTCGTTTCATTTCCGTTTGTGGTTCCTCTATTCAACGGTACGATGACGCTAAAGAAGCTGGGCTGCATTCGGGTAGGGCGAAGGTAAAAGACTAGAGGGAGGGAGGGTAGGAGGGGGGGGGCAGGGGGGGGAGATGCCGTGACCATCACCGCAAAGAATCAAGCAGAAGAAAAGGCCTCCAACAACTGCATTTCCGCGCGTGCTCACCCTCTTCCTTATCTCTCGCTATCTTGTCAACAGAGACATGAGGGACGTTTGGTAGGAAAAGAGGGGGGACGACGCGCTGCGTCTTTCAGGCACTGGTCACGTGCGTCACCCTCTTTCTTCTCTATTGGCACTGTCTGGTTTCTTTTCCCTTTCCCAACATATGGGTCTCGCAAACGACTCCGCACTGAGCAGCCATGTGCTGCGGCGTGGAGGAAGTACATAGGCGTCACTGATGTGTATGTGCGCGTCAGTGTACGGGCCTGTATGAAGCTTCTAACAGTGTCTGTGTATTTCGAGCGTCTGTATGCGATTCTATTAAGCACCGAAGAAGAGACACAAGCGACAGCGAAGAGGGTGGTGTCGGCTTTTCGGGTAATCACTCCCTTCGATAGCTTCTCTGAAGGAGGCTCTTCCCCAGAGGAATAGACTGCAGATGGGGTGAACGTATATCTGAGGAGTCAACGGAAGACAGTGAAAAGAAGGGTGACACAGAACCATGTTGTTTTCTTTGTGCCCAGGTGTCACATCGGCGGCGGCGAGCCCGGGCGGGTGGCGATGGAGGCGCACGGGGTGGCACAGAAGCTCACGGGTTGACCGCGCAGCTTCTGGTTTTATAAGCTGATCATCTTGCTGCGATGCCGCGGTGCACCGTGACGCCCGCAAATACCAAAGAAAACGACCAGAACAAAGCAGGATTAGTAACGAAGGAGCAGCACAAACGGACAATCGGTAGGGGACGCGTCTGGTGGTGTAGTTGACAGCGATCACTCTCGCGGTCACGACAGCGTGCTGCAGGAATACATCCCAGGTGTCTACTGAGGTAGATAGAGGCGCACTCACCCATAGTCAGGCAACCACTTTGGTGTCCCCTCCCTCTCAACTTCCTCTGCTTGCCCACGCTCGCCATGCCTCGTGCGCACCATACACTCGCCCATCGATACATGGACGCTGTTACTGTTTTGCTCCTTTTCCATGGTGCCTCTCTCGTAGCTTAAACATACAGCAACAACACTAGATCTTGTGGCTTCCTCACTAGAGGAACTCCATCGTCCACAGTTAGTCCCCTGGTTGCTATCGTCCGGGACCCTCGCACGCGAAACGTGCATAGCTACACCTCTCTTCCAATAACATAACACCACAACGGTGTGTGCGTGTCTGTGCCCTTCATGTCCTCCGATCCGCAGCTCCGCCTCTCCATGGCGAACCAGAGCAACGTGCCAAAGGAGTACGTTCGCGCTGTGGATCCGCAGCTCCTTCCCCCGCGCGTGGGGCACAACTGGAATGACCAGGCGTTTCGCTTTAAGCAAGGCAAGCCGCAGCAGCTGGAGGCGGAGTTCCGCGGCACGCGCGTGTTTCCTGCCACGCGAAACAGCACGTTCCCAGCACCGGCCCCAGACATGTGCCGCACTGCGCAGCAGCTGGTCGATGCCTTGATGTCTTCTTCCCTCAACCGAAACTCTGCCACGCGCAAAGCTCGCGCTGCTGCGAATTTGCGCCACGTGACACTGGAGGACAAGGTGCTGCGCTTCTACGCTTTCTTCAACGAGCCGGCTCCCGAGGCGGGGGCGGCCTCGTTTTGGCACCGCAAGGTGGTGATTAGCTTCTTCCCCGTCGACGACACAATCCTCATCGAGGAGCCGCGCATCATCAACAGCGGGCTTGACGGCGGCGTGTTTCTGAAGCGGCAGAAGGTGGTCGCTAATCCGCGGCAGCGAGAGCAGTTCCCTGGTGAGGAGTACGTGTCCCTCAACTTCTTCAACGTGGGGAGCTCGGTGCGGCTCAACGCCACTGACTTCTTTTTGTACGACTGCGACGACTTCACACGGGACTTCCTCACAGCCCTCGGCATCGAGGTAGGGGCGCCAGTGGAGTGCCCGGACGACCTGTTTATGTCCGAGTACGGGCGATATCAGGAGCGACTCAAGTCTGGCAAGTTCGGCTTGCTGTCTCAGGACTATAGCGCCGATGAGGTGGAGCATTCCGTCCGCTTCATCCGTGACGGTGGAAAGATGCTCCGCTTCTACGCTATCCTCGACGAGCGCGACAGCGTTCCTGGTGGGATGGTGCGAAACCTGGAGGTGATGTTGTTTGTTGAGGACAACTCCATTGCTATTCTGCAGCGGCAGAGCTCTTCAGAGAGCTGCCAGGGCCTGTACCTGTCGCGATGCTGGCTTCCTAAGAGTGGGTCGGTGGCCAAAGCGAACGAGCTGACGTTTGCACATCGCGTGAACGGACAGCGCGAGCCAGAGATGGGCATCCCAGACGCCTACTACCGCGAGGTGGATCTGGACGTCGGCTTGACGCTGAACGTCTTCGGCCGCTCAGTCCTTCTGTACGACTGCGATGACTACACACGCGAATTTTTCATGGAGCGCTACGGCGTTTCTTTGCGGCCGCCTGTCGATGTGTCGAGTTACTTTCAGGGAGACGCGCGCCGCACGGTACTCGGGACAGAGGCACCAACGAAGAGCCTCCTTGGAGACAGTGTGAGAAGTGTGGTGGGGAAACCAGCTACCGCCGCGGAAGGCGGGGACGCCGACGGAGGCGTCACCGTTTCCTCGGCCAATGCCGCCGTAGGGGCGCAAGGCACGCCGACCGACACGCTCCGTTTCCGTGCTGTGCTCGCCCGCCCCGCCAATCATGACGACGAGCAGCGCCGCTTCACCATCACCTACTACACCAACTCGGAGGAGTTCATGGTGTATGAGAGTGCGTACCCGAAGGCCGGGATCAACGGTGGCTGCATGTGGAAGCGAAGGAAGGTGATGAAGATTCCGCCGAAGCCTGTCCCACGCAACGCGCTGAAACCGCCGGCCGTCCCGGGGGAGGTGCCGCACTACACCCTCTCCGATCTGGGTGAGGGCAAGGAGGTCGTCATCAACGGTCTACCGCTGCGGCTTTACAGGATGGACGCGCACACCGCCACCTTTTACGCCCGCTGCGCCGGTACGCTGCCGGAGGACACTGCTGGCGGGTCAGGGATGGTGACAGATGCGACGGGGGCGATGGTGACGGTAGACCATCTCGTCTCGGAGCTTCGCAGCTACCTTCACTCCCGCTATGGAACTGGGGTAGCCTCGTTTCTGGCCCTCGATCGCGACCGCGACGGTATTGTCAGTTTGCCCGAGTTCACGATGGCAATGAAGGCGTTCCAGATCACGGAAGACAGGGGCGCCGCGGCTGCCATCTTCGCGCATATCGCCCCCGCGCGTGATACAGGGTACTTCACTTCTGTAGATCTGATGAAGTGGATGGACGCCGTCGGCGATGAGCATAGGACAGGCTCTGTACGGATTGCCAGCATGCCAAGCGGCGGCAGGGAGGCTGAGCTGAAGGAGATCGAGCGGCGTGCGTTGCGCTCAAAGGTGCTGCGGGAGCTCAAGTCTCGCCTGGACGCGCGGTGCTGGAAAGGGGCGGACATGTTTCGCCTGGCGTCCACCATGCCGCGTGCCTACTGTGGCCGTCGGGGTGACCTGTACTCTTTCACGAACCCAGACCGCGACACAGTCATCACCCCAGTGCAGCTGCGCCGCTGCATCGAGGAGATACTCACCGGTGCCCCCACCACCGCGGAGATGGCGTGTCTATTAGAATTCTTCTTTCCTAGTCTGCCAACGGAGGCCTACACTCAAACCCGCGACAACGGCACAACGTACGCCGTTGACTTGAATGAGTTCCAGAAACGCTACTACGTGATGACGAAGGAGACGATGCTGCCGGACGACGATCCCGCTGGCGCCTCAAGCTCGTAGCAAAAGGGGGACAAGAGAGAGGGAGAGAGAGGAGTGGGCTTGTCTGTCTCTTTGCCTCCCTTCTCTTCCCGAGCATGGTTTGGTTTGGCTTGCTCTTTCTCCTCCTCCTCCTCCCTCTCTCTCCTGCTGCTTGAATGGATGGTTTGCAATGGAGGCGCGAGTAACGCCGTTGATGCAGGCCACACCCTCCGTCGTTTTCGTCTCCTCTCCGTCCGACCGCATCCCCTCCTCTTTTTTTTCAGTGGCGGCTGCTGGTTGTCGTTGCGAATCTTGCCGAACCGCATGTTGATATGGGAGCGTTGGGATGTCTCCGTCTCTTTCTCCCCCCTCTGTGGATCTGTTCACCCCCTTTTTTTCTCCCTTGAATGTAAACTACAAAACGGGATCGCGCTGTGGTCCCCCTTCTCTCTTCCCTTCAGCAGCTTTCCTTTACCCGGGTGCCTTTTTCTGTTCTCTCTCTGTGCCGTGTTTCCATCTTCTCTGCCACCCGGAGGACGGGAAGGACAAATTTGAATCGTCAAATCAAAAGAGGCGTGACCTCCCCCCTCACGCCACCCTCCTTACCACCCCCAGCTCCCGCTCCCCTTACTGGGCCTCCTTCGTGCAGGGATATACAGCAGGCATACGACAGCGACATAGTGCTGAGTTCGCGTTTGCAAGCGCAGCGAAGGTGCTTTAAAAGCGCTGTTTTTTTTTGTGCTATACCCGTCCGGTAGTCTGCGGTGGTGGTGCCTGCACAGGTTGTGCATGAGCGTGTGTAGCCATGTATGGATAACCCCACTCTAAGCACGTCTGTGGGTGCGTGTGGCGCACTCTCTCAGGTGCACCGACACCTCGCTTTCTGAAATGGGTTCCATGGCCCCCGTGCCCTCTCCCGTACCACCCTTCCCTCTGTCTCTCTTTCTTCCTCTGACCTTGACATTCGACCGCAGCGTACGTGCGTGTGCTTCTACCCCGTCTAACAGAGGGACAGCAACGTTGGCGACAACAGCAAAAGTGAGAGAACAGGAAGGACAATAACGCTTTCACCGTTTTCTCCGTTGCGCTGTCTGCTGTTTGTGTGGCTCATGAGCATCCATTATAACCTCCAGAGTCACACCGAGTGGGGATCTGGGAGCTTTTGTTCGAGGTCGAGCGATCCAAAACAACAACGAAGACACTCCTGCAACACAGGTGACAGGCTCACAGAGTTTTTCTCGGCGATACGCAGGGCACGCCACGGACGCGGCCACCCTCCTCTTCGGCTCTTCTTTCACACCCGCTGTCTTTCAGTGGGTGCGAGGGGATACGGGGTTTTGGTTTGTGTCCTCTGATCTGTTTTTCTTGCTTTCCCCTCCTCCCCCTCCTCTTCCCCCTTTGACCTTTATCATATCGAAGAACAGGCGTTTCACCTACACAAACAAAAAAACGCGTGTCGCTTATCGGGTCGTATTTTGGTGATTGGAGGTAGCTCTTCTCTCCCACCTCCTGAAAACAAAGACACATATATATATATTTAGACTATACATGCAAGGAAAAAAACCAAAGTGGGAAACGGAAGAATCACCGCTGTAAAGTGGGAGGCGAACGAGACACAGGGAAGCAAAAAAAAAGGAGGCGGTGGTGGCGGGGACGGCAGGCGATATACACCCACTCGCACTGTGCCGCCCCGTTTTTTTTTCTTTCTTCTTCTGCTTCCTCCTGCGCGCCCTTTTCCCTCCTCCTTTCATGTGTGGGCCGATCGCGGCGCTCGAATCTTTTCCCCTGTCCTGTTCCATTTTTACCCCTTTCCCAGTGCCCACGGATTGTCCTCGAAAATGCCCGTTTCTCCTCTCTGCGATCAGCTGAAGCGCATAGAGAAGGCGTACTTCTACCAGCCGGGGAAGATGACGGAGGTGCATGCGATAAGTGGCACCGTGAGTCCGCACATGGAGAGGCGCGACTACTCGCGCCCGTTCTGCCTAGTCTCCGGTAACGGGAATCGTCCGCTGGCAGAGGCGGTGGCGCTCCTGATGGGCACCCACACCCACCACACGTCTGTGACGCAGTACTCTAACGGCGAGGTGAACGTGCGCATCAACGAGTGCGTGCTCGGCGCTGATGTCTACATCATTCAGAGCACGACCGGAAACGAGATCATCGACATTAATACGGCGCTCATGGAGCTGCTCCTGCTGATCCGCAAGATGCGTCTGAGCAATGCAAAGAGTGTGACTGTCATCGCCCCCTTTTTCGGGTACGCTCGCCAGGACCGAAAGACGAGCCTGCGCGGACCCATCTCCGCCTCCGTGGTCGCGGGCATGATCGTGAAGATGGGCGTAAACCGTCTGGCTTCTCTGGACCTGCATTCGAACCAGATTCAAGGTTTTTTTGACAACATTTCGGTGGACAACCTGCTCATGGCGCACGAGTTTGCGCGGTACCTGCACGACCAGCCGTGGTTCAACGTCGATCAAATGGTGGTTGTCTCGCCTGATGCGGGGGGTGTGGAGCGGGCAAAGCAGCTGGCCGATATTCTGCAGGTGGGCCGCATCGTCACCATCGTGAAGCGGCGGATTGCGGCTGGAAAGGTGGATACGATGCAGAGCGTGGGTGAGGTGGCTGGCTTCACCTGCATCATCGTAGACGACATGATCGACACCGGCGGCACACTGGTGAAGGCATGTGAGCTTCTGAAGGAACTCGGTGCGGTGCGCGTGATGGCGTGTTGCACGCACGGCATCCTCACGAGCCCCTGCCCGGAGCGCATCAACAACTGCAGCGCCCTTGAGCAGCTTGTGGTGTCTGACTCCATCCCGCAAGAGGAGCACCAAAAGGTGATCCCCAAGTTGACGGTGCTCACCATTGCGCCTCTTATCGCAGCCGTCATTCACCAGTACTTGAACGAGGAAAGCGTCAGTTCCCTCTTCCCCCCATCACTGCGGGACAGCTAAGGAATGCGTGAGCGTGAAGTCACACGCGCACTTTTCCGGGTCACAGCATACAGGAGACAAGACGAAAAAAATAAGAAATGAGTTAACGAGTGCGTTCAGCCCCTCACATCTCCAGCGGCGCCTTTGCATGCCTGTGCCCGCCTCTCGCTCGCCTTTCTTCCATCATCGCTGCTGCTGCCGCCTCCTTTCGCCTGCCGCAAGCACCGACACACACACACGCACACAACCGAAGAAGTGGGCAAGAAAGGGTGAGGGTGGCCTCCCTCTTCCTCCCTCCTCACCGACCGCAGCGCCGACGATGGCACGAGAAACCAACGTGTTGATGGTCAAGGACTTAAAACTATGTTTATGTGTGCGTGCACGTGTGTGTGATAATCTTCTCGTGGACGTCTTCCCTGTGCTTGGCTGGCTTGGCGTCCCGTGTCTTCTCTCCTTCCACTATTTTGGGTTTTTGGTGGTTTTGTGTCAACCCGTCTAAACGCATTCACGTGTTTCGGTCCTCTACAAAACAGAGCAGAGGAGGGAAAAGGGAGGTCGTTGTGTTTCCCCCCTCCTCCCTCCTCTACCTACACGCACACAGACACAGACAGCGGCAGACCTGCCTCTGATCCAACTGGGAACGTGGCAGCGCAGGCGACGTGATCCATGACTGAGAGTCGCACATCCTTGGAGGCCTTGCGAGGGTAGTGGCGGAGAGGGGGAGGGGAACAAGGGAGGAGGCGTGGGTCACGTCAAGTGTGAACTCTGTCTCGCCTCTCTTTCTCTCTCGAGGATCCCGTGGAATATCTTTGTTTAGTGCGGAAATCTGCGTTGCCGAGGGATTGCTGGTTCTTTCGCCGTTCTCTCGTTCTTTGTCCAAGGGCAGCCTGGGATACGGGGCCACTCGCTGGAGATGCTCGTGCGACCCTTTTCTGCGTGGGCTTGTGGGAAGAACAGCCGAGGAAAGTATACCACCGCCACAACTCCTCCTCTGCCGTCTTCTCCCCTTTTGCACGCTTCTCTCTTTCTTGCACCTCTACCCGCCTCCTCCTCTGTTGCACACACACCCACGCCTTCGCATCGGAAGAGGACGCCTTAGAAGACGGAGCGGCCAAGAGGTAAAGAGGCCATCTCGTTTTCGCTGCGTGCGTGCGTGTGTGTGTGTGAGCAGTAGCGCACTCGTGCGCCGGCGCAGCTCTCGGAACGCTCTCGAGCGACTCGTCTCCCCCCTTTCCCTAAAAAAGAGATTCATCTTGCTTTTCTTTCTTTGTGTTGCGCGTGCAACTGACGGACATAGAAGCACGCACCCGCACCCACACGCACACAGTGGCATCTTACTCTTCTGCTTCCACGTGCGTGCACGCATTCGGTACGTGATACAACTCATAGATACACACACGCACACGCACACCCTGCTGTGTGTCCCTCCTCCCTCTTTCTTGCGTTTCTCTCATACACGTACGCATTCCGTCTCTCCTTTGTGCGTCTCCCGCTTAGTACTCCCCCCCTTCCCCCATCAACCTACTTTGCCACACTTTTGTTCACAGATGACGTCGCTGACTCTCAGAGAGATCGGGGTCACCAACAACGTAGGAGATGATCACGACGTCCTAGAGCTCTTTGCAGCGTGCCGCGAGAGCGTGGTCCAGGTGGCGGTGTCGCACCTGCTGCCAGATCATGTCGCAGTGACCACGAGAAATGGTTTTGTCGAGCTCATCGACACCGCCACTGGTGAATTTCGTCTTTTCCTGACGTATCTCGACCGAATTCCTCTCGATGCCTCGCTGCGGTGCTTCTCGCTTGTGCCTAGCCTCTACGCGGCCTCGCAGCAGCATCACCATCGCCCTCGTCAGCACAACCTCCTCTACTCCCTCTCCTACTCCAACGAGCTCCTGTTGGGAAACGTGGAGACGGGCGCGGTGCGTGTCTTCGCAACGTGTGAGAGCCGACCCAGTGTGGTGGAGTGCGACGGGGACTACATCATCTGTGGCGAGGGGACCGGACAGGTGACGGTGTGGCGCACGAGTGTGGAGGAGGAATGGGACGCGCGATATGCCTCCAGCTCTGGCGCATCCACTTTCCTATTGCCGCCTCTGTGGAAGGCTTGTCTCTTTGATAGCACCGTCGTCTGTGCGAATCTCTATCGAGATCAGCTCGTGTGCTGCTCGGCAGACTACCGCTGCGTCGTGACGTGCGTGGAGGACGGGGTTGTGCGCGCCATCCTGCCCCTCGATCTGAACCAGGCGGTGGCTGTGTTCGCTCTGACGATGCCATCGACGGCATCGTTGCTGCACAAAAGCCTAGTCGTGTGCCTCACCTCGCGTGTTTCCGTCTTCACATCGAGGCCAACCCGCGACACGGCTGGTTCAGCGCAGCTCTCCCCGTCTTCTGTACCGACGGCAGAGCACTTGGAGTGGTGGACGCGCCAAGGGGACTGCGTTGTCGGACGAGAGGAGGTGGCGTGTGCTTCATGTCTCGGGGGCTATCTGGCAGCTGGCACCATCTCTGGGCTGGTGCTACTGTACTCCTGTGACGCTGCCGAGTCGCTGGTGAAGGAGTTGGTGCGCTTCAACGTCGGCTACGGCGTCACGGGCATGCAGCTTTTCCCCAACGACACACTCCTTGTCGTCACATCGGTTGGGGATGTCTGGCGATGGCCACTGTGCGATTTGCTGTGCGACGCGAACGCGAGCGGCGCAGAAGGCGAGAAGGATGAGGTGACGGAGGCGGAGCCGACGGCCGCTGCACACCAGCCTCCGCTGCCGTTGGCCGCACCACGGGTGCCAGCGGCTCCGCCTCCGCAGGGTAAAGCTCTGCATACTGAGCCGCGTGTGCCTACCACCCCGCACGAGGTGAGCTACACTCAGGAGGGTGACACAGAGGACCGCAGCTTTTCAGCCCACAACACCTCGACTCTGGCACACACACCGCAGAGAGAGCGCGAGGGAACCGCAAAGGTAGAGGAACTCGTCACGGCAGTATGTGTCGGCGCTGACGTCTCTTTAGTTGGTGCCCGCAGTGACGCTGAAGAGCAGGGCACCCCATCGGTACATCTCTCTACTGCATCTGGGTCTCTTCGGGCCTTGAGCGCTTCCTCCGAGGACGACGGTGACGAGGACCACCCGGACGAGCGCGGCAACGACAACACAGACATGGACGCGCGCCGCGCCGAGCCAGCGACAGTTTCGTGTCTTCCGCCGCCGCCTCCGCTGGCGTCGCCGGCGGTTTCAGATAAGTCTGAGGAGAAGAGAGGCGTCGGTGGTGTGGCTCGATGCGCCACTGAGTCTCAGCGGCGGACCCTCTACGACCCGGAGCACAGCACTGAAGAGGTGGAGGTGATGGACGTGGACGTGCCGTCCAGTGCTGCTGGAAATTCGGCCGACCTAAGTCACGATGGCCTGCGCATCGCTGTCTCACCGCCTTCCACTGCAAACACCACCGCCCACCACGACGCAGCGTTGGAGAACAGTGGCGCAGACGTACCAGAGGTGGCAGCGAGGGGGTCAGCTGCAGGCGCAGCAGCAGTAGCAGCCAAGGAGGGAACGATCAGTGCCAAGCACATGCAGTCCTTCCAGAGCAACCACGGCGACCTCCGCGACACCGTCAGTGTGACGCAAGGTACTGTCCACACCAGCCCAGGTATTGCAAGCAGACAGGGAACGGGCATGAAGGCTGCCGTGGACGACCTGGAGCTCGAGTTCGCGCACGCAATGAAGCGACTGCTAGGGCCATCTGTGGGCGTTGAAGGCCTCCGCAAGGACCGTCGTATGAATCCTCGAAAGGTGGCTGGCGTTCTCGCCAACCTCACGAACCAGCAGGCAGCCGCAGCGAGTGGCAAAGGGCTCTCCCATGAGGCACCATCGCAGCCACGTGCACTCGAGGGGCCGAACAGTACCAAGTTGCTGGAGGAGAAACGTGCAACGCTAGAGGCAGCCGCATTCGACTTTGACGCGTACCGGCATGCTCACCGCCTGGAGGTGGATGCTCTGCAGTACCACCACCCTGTGCGGGCTCCTACCTACACCCTGCAGGATCGTGTCTTTGATGCCGTTGAGTCCACGGGACGTCTTTGCGACAAGGAGGCCGGGAGAGCCACTGGAGCCGCAGGGAATGCCGCTGTCACTCTCCCCGCAGCGCCAGAGGATGAGCTACGCGACGTGACGTACGGCAAGGTGAAGTGGACTCTCGACCCTCACATCGCTGAGGAGCGTCGGCGTGGCGGGCCAGAGATGGCGCAGCACCACTGCGATGACTTGATCTTGTCAACTCTGTACCCCGCGAAGACCGCGGTGCTGTTTGCCGAGGAGGCAGCTCTCATGCCCAGCACAGTGTGGGAGGAGGTTCTCTTACTGCCGCTTCCGCTTCCCCCCGCTCCCTCCGTCTTCTAGGGCAGTTCACTTGGAGGGCCTTCCGTGCTTTCACGCATTTGTGTGCGTCTCGTTTCGCTCTTTCTCAGGCATTCGACCAGCCCCACTGCCACAAACACTCCATGCCACACTGCCACCGCCGCGGCCAACGCGGTCGCGCACGCACTCTAAGGGCAGAGAGGGGGGGGGGACAGAGGGAGGTTCCCCTCTTCAACAACGGATTCTTCTGATGCTTGTGCTCTTTGGGATTCGTGAAGGGTGCGCTTATTGTGTCCTTGTCATGGAGAGAGCGAGTGAGGTTGGGCAGGGGACGAGAGAGGGAGAGAGGAGCAGTTCCGCTTACGTGCTATGTCTCCCCCGACTTCTCTCCGGCGCGCATGTGGCTACGCACTTCGCATCAAGCTTGCGGCAGACGTAGGTGTTGCCTGTGTCCTCGCCGCCGCGTCGTCTGTTTGTCGTCCGTCTTTGCGTCGTGAGTGGATGCGGCTGCAGGCGATGCTTGGCCGCTGTCTGTCTGTCATTCGACGCGCTGTGCTGTGCCACCCCTCCTTTCATCGTCTCGTCGCTCCTCCTCTCCTCCCAACGTGAAGGGCAGCAACACCACGCACCGATGGGATACTTTCGCGTCACTAGTAAACAAACAGAAGGAGAAAAGAGGGTAAGCCGTTCACGGACTTTGCTCATGTCCAGCGTCTACACACACGTGTGTGTGTGTGCACCAAGCCTGCACCGTCTCCCTCCATCACCACCCACCCTTTCTCTCTTCCCCCCTGAAGGCTGCAGATTGCGCTTGAGGTCCGTGAGGGTGGCCTTGATGCTAAGGCCTAGCGCCTCCGCCCAATCACGCTTAGGTGGAATGCACACGTACACATAGACACGCACATACATACGTCTATCCACCTAGACTCTGATCCAGTTGCGTGGCATCGCCAAGTATCAGTGTTAGCATAATGAGCCGATACAAGGAGCTCCAACCCGCCATTGGCGGCGTCTTTCACCAGCGTGGCGAGGAGGTGGTGGCCCACGAGACGGTGTCAGAGATCAGCAGCAAGAAAAAGGCATCGACGCCGCGACTGCTCATCCTGTCGCACATTCTCGGCAGAAGCGGTAGCGCCACGCTCAGCATCGTCACGGTTGACCCAAGCGGACAGCGGGTGAAGATCAAGTCCGCCTTCGCCGTGGATCGGCTGGTCAACATCTCGAACGAGGGCAGCTTCGATGCAACCTTCAACTTTGGTGCCAGCGGCGTGCTGTCTGTCAGCTTCGAGTCACACATCCAACGGGAGATGTTTGTCGCTGCAGCCCGCCGCATCCGCGCGACGCCGTCGTCGTCCTCTGGGGTCCGTGAGGGCTATGCGGACCACCGACTGAGCACCATTCGCGGTGTGCTCACAGAGGCGGTGGGCGCTCAGGTAGAAGCTGACGCTGCGGCGCGCGTCCGGAAGCTGCGGCAGGACAAGCGGCGGATCTTCTCGACGGAGGAGGAGAAGCACCTGCTGCGCCACATTGGTAATAACGGGGCCGGGTTCGACGACATCAAGCAGTTCCAGGAGATTCTCCTTCGCCAGCAGAAGAGCTCCGAGCTCAGATCGCTTAACCTGCTGACCACCTCCGAGACTGCATGGCAGAAGGCGCAGCAGCAGGTGCAGGACCTCGTCCAGGACGTGGAGGAGGTGGGGCAGCGCATTGAGGAGTACTCGACTCACCTTCTATCCAATAAGAGCGTCCTTCAGCAGGTGGAACACGACAACAACACACTGCAGCGACGGCAGCAAAACCTGGAGGCCCTCTATGTTATGATGTCCGACCTGCGCGACCAACTACGGCTCGCGCCGACGACGATGGCGCTGCTGAGTCGACTGCGCACCGTACCAGAGGATGGCCTCGTGGCCTTCTTCTCCGAAGGCAGCAACGCGGTGACACTGTCGGTGGCGATGAAGCACATGCAGTGTGTGCTGCACAACCCGAAGCTGGACAATGACTTTCCTATCACCGCTGTCGCGGAGCGGAAGGCGTTTTTCCTGGAGCAGCGGAAGATGATCACGCAGCGGTCGAAGTCGTATATTATGGCCATCATCGGGTCCTTCGAGACAACCTACCTCGCGGACAAGTCGCGATACAGTCGCGAGGCGTCGCTTGTGTGGCGGCTGCACGTCGAGCTGGCGGACAAACTGCTGAACATCAGCGATGTTATCCGTGCACTGGACCGCATCGACGTGGAAGGCTTCAATAACGCACTGCGCAAGTATCGGACGAGCATGCAGAGAGTGTACGCACTCGAGATCACGCACTTCTTCAAGTGCCTCAAGAAGCAGGTGAAGAAGGTGAACACCTGGCGCGGCCCTTTTCTGCTTGGCACCTCCGAGTCGCGCAAGGAGGCCATGTCGATGCGGATGGAGACGGCCCAGTGTGGTGAGACACCGCACATGTATTCCCGTGGCAGCCAGTTAACCCCGGCGCTCACCCCTCGCATGATGCGGTTTGGTGACGACTCCGACTACGGGGTCGGCGCCGGTGGCCGGGCAGCCTCTGGACTTGGCGGCAACGAAGACCGCACACACCTCTCCGTGCAGTTCCCGTCCGTGGCAGACCTGAGCATGGAGGGCCGCATGCCTGATGGCGCAATCGAGCTGTACCAGAGCGCGAACACACTGCGCCGGCTGGACGCACGGGCCGAAACGTCGTCGGTGGTGAGCGGGATGAAGTCCCTCAACCCCGCCAGCACCAGCGGTGGGGGGTACGTGCGACCTGATCTCGCCTTCGCCATTGCGCTAGAATCGTCCGTGCTAGCGGTGATTCACGAAGAGGTGGTCCTTAGCCGCTGCTTCAACCTCTTTAGCGATACGGCAGAGAAGAACGGCAACGACGAAGACGCTGTAGCTTCCGCAAATGCCGGCGCCACCCCGCAGGCAGAAGACTCGTGGAGGACGGGGGCTGTCACTCCCAGAGGAGCCCCTGGGGCGGACCGCGCGCTGATGAAGCAGGAGTCCTTGCTCGAGCTCTTTGGCGGTGCCGATGCGGACCACCTCGTGCGCACTCTGCAAGGGACATCACGTAGCGCCAGCGCGCAGAACTCTCGCTCGAGCAGCCAGGACATCGGCCTGCCACCTCGCCCTCCTCCGGCAGGGTACGGCGGCGGCAGCCGGGGTCATGGCGGGTTTTCCTTTCCGCACCGTCGGACATTTAGCGCGGCGTCTTCGTCGGGGTACGGCCGCGAGGGCAACTCCAGCGACGGCGACAACGTGGACAGCGGTGGCCCTGTAGACGAGTCCAGCCGCGCCTCTCGCATCGCGCTGCATCGCAACTTCCTCATTCGCACCATGCGTGACCTGGCCCTTTTCTTTGTCGAGAAGTGCGACCGCATCTACTGTGTTCCCATCCTGTGCATGATACGCGCCTACCGTTCCACCGCGGCTGACAAGGCCATGCTGCCATCGAAGAGTGCCTTCTGTCAGGCAATGCTGGCAGAGGTGGAGACGGTGATGGTGGGCGGCATGATGCGGTTTGTGGCGGAGCAGACCGACTCTATTCACCGGTGCCGCAAACGGTACGTGGTGCGTCCCACGGCGCTGTTGCATTGCTTCTCTAAGATGCCGGCCCTCTTTATGCGGTTTGAGGCGGTTCACAACGCCCTAGCACGCAACGTGTGCGACCGCACCGAGTACGCCTCCATCGCGCTGAGTCTCGTCGATCAGTCCTTCGATGCCTTGGACCAGATTACAAGGGTGAAGGCCACCGGCGAGGACCAGAATGCGGAGCAGCTGAAGCTGAGCAAACTCATTGCGCAGAAGGTGCACTCCGTTCTGGATGGCGTGGAGGCGGACGTCCACTCACTCAAGTGGGTCTTTATTCAGCAGTATCGACATCAGTCGTTCTTCTGTGCCTTCTACTCGACCATGCCAAGCGACAGCTTTGCCGTGGAGTTGCTGCAAGACCACTACACATCGGCGAAGGAGAAGCGGGACCGCTACGAGGAACTGTACCTAACGCGTGTGCTCCTCGTGCGCAGCTTCCCGGTTTTCGGCGTCTTTGCGCTCTCCGCCGAGGACCTCTCAGTGATCTACTCAAAGGAGGAGCTGCGACATCACAAGGCCCTCTCCGCGGATGCGGTCAAGAAGGTGGTTGGTGGACTCGAAAAGGAGATGGGCTCCGGTGTGCGGGCAAGCGCGGCGCGGATGAAGAAGCACTTTTTGCACGATGTAGACCTCAACGGCAACGAGGCCTCTTTCCACACGACGCTGCTGCAGCGGACCTGGCAGCACTTCTCGGCACTGCTGCTGCACAAGTTCGACTTTCTGGCTGAGATGCTCACATGGCCGGTGTATCACGGCATTTCCATGCCCGTGACCCGCTCCGACGTTGTGGAGATGCTCGCGGCGTACTAGCGTGTGGGAGCCGTCCAGTAGCAGCAGCCCATGGTGTTGGCACGTAAGGCAGCTTCACCGCCGCCAACCTTGTGGAGTAGATGGGAGAAGCACTGTAGCGTAAGAGAGAGACGGCGCAGGACTTGCACTCCCTCGTCCCCATAAACACCTCTCACAGTCGGCCTGCTCTGCATGTCCCCGCGCTGCTCTACTGTTTGGTTTCGCTCTCTTTTCGCCATCCGGCTCTGCTCATGGTGCTCTTTCCCCTTCGACTCCATTTCGTCTGCCTGTGTACGCGTGCAGACGTATGCGGGCTCGTGTGTGTGTGTGTGTGTGTGTGCTTGCTTGCTTCTCTTGGCCTGCTCTCCGTCTCCATCTGCATGTGTCCATGCTTCTCCCTTCACTCTCTCTGTTGTGTATGGTACTCTTCCTTTTGTGTCGTGCGTGTATGTGGACGGGGGAGAGAGATGGAGATGAGTGGGTGGGGTGGCATGTATGCGAGCTTTCGACCCTCCGATGAAGGGCACACGCCAACGTGCACACACCCATCCACCCACCCACACGCAGAGGGAAAGGCTCATCTCTACGTTGCACCTGCTCGTCCTTGCCTGGTCTTGCCAGCGGTTGCGGGCACAGGTGCCGGAGAGGTTGCGAAGCGAAGACCCACAAAACGGGGCATCGAACAAAGAAGACCTAGCCGAGTGCAGGACGGCTTTCCTTGCCGTGATAGAGCCCGTGGGTGTCTCCACGAGCGACGACGACCGCCGTTTCATGTGCCCGCCGTCGCCTTCGTTTTTCTTTTTTCTTTTTCGTTTCGTCTGTAGCGTTTTCGATAAAAGGAAAAGCTTTGCGAGACGCACACGCACACACAGGTGCAACAGACGAAAGTGGAACGTGCGCTACGGCGGGCATATGCGTGTGTGTGTGCGCGCTTTGTTTTCTGAACGGTCGCGGGGCTCTTCGACACCCCCCTCCACTGCCCCTCCACGCCACCCTGCTGTCCCTCGCCTCTTTCCTCTTTTATGTTCTTTCACTCTCATCTACGGGTGCGTGGCAGGAGCGTCAAGGCGCGCCCCCAACGGCCCCCCGTACACACACGCACAACAACAGAAAGGAAAAGAGGTGAGACACCCAGGAAGCAAAAGGAGAGGGTGTGGTGAGGGGACACGCAACAATGCTGTGCACGACGCGGATGCGGCGTATCGGGATGCACATTCCCAGCGCCAAGGAGCTAGATGATCAGGTGCTGATGAACCGGCTACGCAAGTCTCGACCGAAAAGCGTCTTTTCCCTCAAGGCCCTCACGACAGGCCGCGTGCAAAGCTTCGTCGCCGCTGGCGGTATCGTTCTTGGCGCGGCCATGTTTCTCGGCCCGTGGCTGTGGGAGGAGGTGCAGGAGCTGATGGGCAGCAGATACGTGCCACTGGCGCCGTCGCAGATGCCCCACACCTCGCCGGAGTGGTGGGAGAACGAGTGGCGCAAGATGAACCCGCTCTGGCGGGCTGGCGAGTCGATGAGCGACTTCTTCGTCGGCCCCTATCGTTTTGTGAAGGAGCAGACGGGGCGCGACATGTCTTCTGCAGGAGATTTTGTACGCACCTCACCATCATCTTCGCTGTCATCGTTTGGCGCGGCTGGGGAGCAGCAGCGTGGCTTGTTGCTTCGACTCAAGAAAGTGCTTTACCGATCAGCGTCTTCCACTACTTCTACTTGTGTCACTACTGGCTCTAGTGGTGTAGAAGCTGCCAGTAAGGGTGGCGACTCTCGCCGCGCCACCGCTTCGGCCGTGATGGTGCCCAACCCACCGCTGATCCTGGTGCCTCTCTGCGGCGACTCCCCGATCATGCGCACCGCGGCACTGCAGGGGTTCGAGGTGGATGCGGTGGACTCCTCGCAGACCGCCATCCAGACAGCCGTCGGCCGCACCGAGGAGGGCCTGCCGCAGGAGCTCTACTCGAAGATTCACCTGCATTGGAAGAACTTCTTTTCCCCAGAGCTGTGGGAGGGACCGCTGAAGGGGAAGAAGTACGACGTCATCTACGAGCGTCAGGGCATGACGTCGCTAAACCGGGAGCAGCGGGCCGACTACGCTTATCTGCTGAAGCGCGCCATGAAGGACGATGGCCTGATCTACGTTGAGGGTATCTTCCGCACGGGACGGGTGAAGGGTAACAAGTTGATGGGCCCGCCCTACTCCCTGTCGAAGCGGGAGCTGCAGCAGCTCTTCCCCCTCAGCGAGGGCTATTATGTGCGGTGTGAGGAGAAAACGGATGTGATGCAGCAACTAAGCCGTGAGAACCGCATCCTCAAGCGCGTGCCCAAGGAGCTCTATGTGACTCCGTTCAGCTGCGTCGTGTTTCGTGAGGCCACCGTGAATCTGAGAACACGGACGGAGCCACTGCAGCACCCCGAGCCTCCGACACTGACTCCCCCACAAGAGGTCTTTGTGTGGTAGTCGCACTGCAGCCTTATCTTTTCTTTCGCTACGTTGACCTTCGTGCTCCCTGTGTTTACGAGTGCTGTCGCAGCTGCTTTTCCAGGCTTGGGTGTGACGCAGCGGGCCAACCTCCGCGCACGCGTCTCTCTCTACCCCACACAAGCACATGTGCAGGGGATGAAAAGAAGCGCAGGTGGTTGACAGAGGCACGTGTGCACACACGCACCGGTGCTCCCGCCCGCGCAGCTCTTTCCGGCATCCCTCTCTCTCCTTACCACTCAGGTCTTTTCGTCTGTGTGTCGTCGACGGCGCTGTTGACGACTTGGCTGGTTGCGTGTATGTATCACACTCGTGTGTGCCTGTGGAGTGGGAGGTAGACAGAGTAGTGGCGAAGCGCTTTCTTTTTCACAGCGTCTTGCCCTTCTCTCTTTCTCCCTCCTCACCAATGTTCGACGTGGTGCCCACAGGGTACCGTCAAGAGAATGCACGCACGCGTATCCCGACTGGGACATCAGGGGCGAGAGGGCACACCCACACGCATTCACGCATCTGCACTGTGCGTGTTGTGTGTGTGTCTGTGCGTGTGCCTGACGGATGGAGGGGAGGTCTACAGCGTGTAGCAAGACGTCGGTGCCATTCATATTCTTGTACTATATTGCCGGCATCCTCGTCTCCCCCACCCACCTCTCCACCTTGCTCCTTCTCGTCGCGGTATCTTGGCGCCCCCCACCCCCATGTCCTCACACCTCCACAGTCCTGCAGAAACAGAAAAAAGCCGTTTGGGTGCTCTCGAGTAAGTGCCCCTGCGTGTGTGCGTGTGCGATCGTCTTTCCGCCGACTCTCTCTCCTCGGTTTGGCCCCCTTCCCCCTTCCCCCTTCATCTTTCTCCGTCGCCTGTGGTGCACGTGCGTGTTTGGGATGCTCGCACACCTGCTGACCAACACACGCGCACACACATCTATCTATCTATCTATCTACATGTGTGTAGATCGATCGATACGCCCCACTTTACCACTCGCACAAAGTTTCCCACACCCTTCGACCTCCTCTCCGGACGACATCAGCATGCGTGGCTTAGGGGTGTTGGGACTGCGAGGTGTGCCGACGCGACGGCCGTGGCTCTGCGACGTGACGCGACGAAGCGGTGATATTTCGATGTGCTCGGCGGCCTCCACGTTGTACCGGTCTCAGGCGACGAGTCCGGGGGGTACGCCTCCTCTACCACCCTCCACCTCCTCTCCGGTGCCGGCGCCGGCGGGCGGCAACACCCTCTTCCACAACAGCGCTGCGGGGCACGGCACCATCCCGTTTGGCCGGCACTTGTCCCCCGGGGAGCTGGCTCTGCCCCAGCACCCGCGCGGGTCACATTTGTCGGCGCGCAACATCGCCACAGAGGCTTTGCAGATGAAGAAGCTCCATCAGGAGCGGGGCGGCAACCCGATGCTGGCTCAGCAGGCTCGCCGCGTGCTGTTTGCCACCTCGATCACCGGGCAGAACATCGACGCCCGCTCCGTCGCCCTTCTGCTGAACACGGCGGTGTACTTCGGCATGGAAAGCGACGCCCGCGTGGTGCGGGAGTGCATCGACTTCTGCCTGAAGAACGACAAGTTCATCTCGCTGGACATTATGCCAATCGTGGTGACGGCGTGCGCGACGCTCAAGTCGCGCGACGCGCGCGAGGTGATCGAGCTGCAGGCGATCAAGGCAACCAAGAATGCGCGCTTCCTCGATGCGAAAGGGGTCACCAACATCATCAGCGCCTTTTCCAAGACGGGCATCAACCATGAGAAGCTGTTTGGGCTGCTCTCGATGCGTGTTCAGACCCTCGCGCGGGTCGGCGAGTTTGAAGCGGCACACCTTGTCATTCTAGCGAACGCCTTTGCGAGGCTGCGCTTTAGAGAACAACACGTGTTCGGCGCCATCGCCCGGCGTGCCATGTCACTGCGGGAGCGCGTCACCGTGAATGAGCTGGTGCCCCTCATCAATGCCTTTTCAAAGGCGGGGCTCAAGGACCCGAAGTTGAGCAAGCGCTTCGCGGGAAAGGCGATGGAGTACGTGGACCAGATGAACGCCGAACAGGTGGCGATGATGTTTCAGGCTTTTGCCTACTTTGGCATCCGCTACGATCAGCTCTTCGGCGTGCTGACCAATCGTGCTGTGGAGCTAATCGACGAGTTCAACGCGCAGTACATCAGCACCACGCTCGCCTCCTTTCAACGCATTGGCATCAACAACCCCGAGCTGTTTGACAACCTGGCCGAGCGTGCGCTTGCGGTGGTTCAGGATCACGACGCGAAGGATATTGCCTTGACTGTAACAGCTCTGGCGCACTTTGGACTCAAGGATGAGGAGCTGTTCAAGCGTCTGGCCTCGCACGCCGCGTCCATTGCAGACCAGTTCGATCCAGTGGGGCTGGTGAACACGATTCATGCGTTTGCTCGCACCTTCTTCCTGCAAGAGGACATGGTGGTCGCCCTGTCGGAGCGCTGCGTGTACGTGTGCCGCCACCTCGATGCGAATCAGGTGCGTCGCCTGCTCTGGTCGCTCGCCAAGTTCCAGGTGAAGGACCCCCGTATCCTTACCCCGGTCTTCAACCGCTGCCTCACGCTGCATCAGGACTTCTTCTCCGACCCGATGGGTGGGGAAGAGATTGAGGAGATCTTCGACGTCTTTGGGCCCAACTTTTGCCCCCCGCTCTACCAGCTCTACATGTCGCGAGGCAACGGCGTGTAGAGCGGCCTTTGGCTGCTCTTGTGTGCGCTCTTGTGCCCCCCCTCTGTGCACGTTGTGGGGAGGGGCTCGAGGTCGGCCGGTGGGCTTTTGGATGCCATTCACTGATTCTTTCACTTGTTGGTCGTTGTTGTCTTCACACATACTTCCTTTCCTTGTGCTTGGTGCACATGCGCCGCGCTCGTGTGCATGGCAAGTGGGGCTGTCACGCTCTTCTCTCTTGCATGCGCATTTTGGCCCTTCTCCTGTTGCCCACACGCCCCCCTCCTCTCCCCGGCTGCACCAGCGGGGCAGTGAAGCTGCTTGTACGGTGTCCATGGGGGGTGACTCGACTTGGACGCCGGTGGGAGGGGAGGAGGCAATACGAAGGGAGGGCAAGAGAGAGCGAGGGGAACGAAATGAAGTGAGGTGCCGACGCGGATTGGCTCACGGTTTTCCCATGTGTGCGAGTGTGACTGTTGTCTACGTGTGTGCGGGTGTTCGTCGGTTGAGATCTGCCCACGGCTGTCTCTCTCTCTCTGGGTGTTTCTGTGGTCTCACTGCGTGCGTTGCGAGAAGCCTCGTGGGTTGCGGATAACGCCGTCGAAACGAAAGGAGAAGGCGCTCCTTTGGGTCAGTCGACGTTGCCGATGCCATACTCCTGCATGCGCACGGTTTCACGTCAGCACACATACATGCACACACACTCACACACACACACACACATACGGTGTACGTATGTCTGCTGCATAGGACGCCCGCGTCACTGCAACTCTTGGAAGCAGCGGGTCCGCCGCAATTCAGGACCCCTCAGCTTCTCGTTCCAAGACACTGTGTGACGCCGCCTGCCATCATGCCATCATCTAACGCCTCTCCCCCCGCCCTTGCGGCGTCGACAACGGTTTTACATTCCCCCTTTCTGTTCCTTACCCTCTCTCTAACCGCCTCAGATGCCGAGAGTGTCCATCCCCCACCTCTCTCGCCCCCTCCCCTGTCTCCCGTCACCTCCTCGCGCCGGTGATCTGTCACGCTGGTCAGCCGGAGGGACAGCAGAAGGCACGGACGAGAAAAAGAAGGAGAGAGGTCGTGTACTGACACACGGACACACCCCTCAGAGTATTCGGTCGACATTATGGAGCCAAACCCCGACGAGCCAAAGAAGACGTCGTCGGTGCGGCAGCTGCTGCGCCAGCAGCGCGAGCTGCAGGAGATGCGCAAGTTCGGTTTAGCACCGCTCGCCGTGGACACGGAGACGCACCAGGAGATCAGTCCCAACATCCCGGAGTTTATCTCGCGTGCACCGTGGTACTACGGGGCAACTGGCCCCACGCTCGTCCACCAGCGAAAGCATGGCGACAGCGCCACTGAGGTGTCGGACGAGGTGCTGGATGAGAAGGTTGATCGCATTGTGGTCAAAGGGCAAGCATCTCGCTTCACTGCTGGCGCATGCAAGAACTGCGGCTCCCGCACCCACAAGACGAGCGAGTGCTTCCAGGCGAAGAAGAAGGTGGGCAGCGTCTACACGAATCGCGTCACCGGGAGCGACATCGAGATGCACCAGGAGGCCAAGACGTACTCGCAGAAGCGAGACCGATTTGTGGGCGAGGTCGGTATCGATCTAATGCGTGGAGTGCGTCAGGACCAAGAAGACGACAGCGTCGATGTCGCGGCACCGGCAACGGCGCGCCACCGTCCCGAGGACGTCTTTGGGAGCCGCACCGCGCAGCACGGTGGAGTGGAAGTAAAGGAGCTGCCCAAGTACCTGCACAACTTGGATCAGCAGGACGGCCTCTTCTTCGACCCGAAGACCGGCTCGATGCGCGCGAACCCGAACGCGGGCGACTCGACCAAGGCTTTTCGCGGAGACCTGGAGCGCTACCGCACTGGTGACTACTACAACTACGTGGAGTCGCAGTACCGTTTCTTGACGGGACAGTCGAGGTCGTTTGTGGACTTCGAGTTTGATGATGCGATGCGCAGGGCACGCGAGCAGCAGCAGGAGCAGCAACAGCAAGAGCAGGACAGCACTAGAGGGCCAGTGACGAAGGTGCTGACAGAAACGCCGCAAGATGTACTCTTGCGCTCCTTGTACGGCACAAGTCAGCCGAAATTCGACTTGGATGTGCTACCGTCATCCACCACCGAGAGCAAGACAGCTGCGCCATCCTCATCTCCTGCACCACCGATCGACGCACTCACCACGACGGCAACTGGGACAGCGACAGCGCACTCCAGTGTCCAGGCAGCCTCCCTCTCATGGGTGACCACGCGCAACGGCCACGCCGCCGTGTACGGAAGCTACTTCGATCCCATACACTTTCGCTGGGGCTACGCGTGCTGCAAGAGAATGGGCAAGGACGCAACCGACTGCAGCGCGACGCACGCGTGACATGGGCTGTAGAGTGCCTTGCTTTTCTTTTACGTGCTATCCTCGCGCAGGCGTGCGCCTCTCTCTCTTGCCCTTCTCACGCACACGTTTCGCATCGACTTGCTCAAAGCACGACATCAACAGCTGAGGAGAGAAAAAGAGCGCACAGAAGGCGCCACACCTTTGGCGCCTGTGTATATGTGTGCTTGCGTGCATGTGCGCGTGTACGCATCCGTGCCCGCCCTCCTCCTCATATTTTCTCTCGTTCTTCACGTCTCCGGCTGCCTCGTTGTCCATTTCCCTGTCTGTCTGTCGTTCGTCTTGTTCCTCTCTCTGCGCAGGAGCATCTCTTGACTGCGCGCGCCACACCCATTCCCTTCCCTTCCCTCCTCCCTCTCTGCCCACCAGGTTCTGGCTAGCCTTCCTTTTCTCTGGCTGTGCAGGCAACGAACATTTAGCTGTCATCCGCGCGTCATTCGCTCGACCTTGTCAGGGGGGGGGGCAGCTGTTGCCGTGTGTGTGTGTGTGAGGAGAGGCAGTCGAACCGTAGACGACCGGCCGCTTCTTTTCTACCTCCCACGTGCTCTGTCTCTCTCTGAGTGCATGCGTGCGCGTTGGTCGAGCACTCCCACACACATCACACACACACGCACACCGTTGTGGACGGGATTATCCTCCTCTTGCGTTCATCACTGTATTTCAGCTCAGCAGCAGCAGGAAGACGGCAAAAGGGCAGCGGCATCAGGACCGCCTTCCCCTTACCCTCTGTTTATCCACACAGAGGCACATGGACAGTGTGTGTGCAGCTCGCCATGCTCGTGTATCTCAGCAAGCGCATCGCCATGCCGAATGGCGTGAAGGTGACGTCCATTGCATGGAGTGAGGGGCAGGGGTGGCTTGCGTGCGGTGGGGAGAAGGGCCTGCTGAAGGTGCTGAAGGTGGATGGCGGCCCACAGGGCCAGAGGTCTGGGGGTCTCTCGTCGAGCCAGACGCTGGAGGGGCACGACACCACCGTCGACCTGGTCACGTGGAACCAGCAGTACTGCAAGCTCACAAGCAGCGACGTCAGTGGCCGCATTATTGTGTGGATGCTGCACAAAGGGATGTGGTTCGAGGAGATGGTGAACAACCGCAACACCAGCCGCGTCGTCGACTTTGCCTGGAGCCCAACCGGCACGAAGATTTGCATTGCGTACGAGGACGGCGCCGTGATTGTCGGCGGCGTGGAGGGCAACCGCTACTGGGGTCGTGAGCTGCCCTACAAGCTGGCGAAGGTGTGCTGGAGCGCCGACGGCCACTCCATCCTCTTCGGTACCGCGACGGGTGACGTCTATGTGCACGACGCGTCCAGCGGCGCACAGCTTAGCCAGGTCGAAGTCCAGTGCAACGATGACAAGGCCTCGTCCACGCTGTCCGGATTGTCATGGCACCCGGCGTGGGTGGAGCGACCGGAGCCGCTGGCGACGCTTGCGATCTGTTACCGGTCCGGCAAGATGCAGCTGATGACCAGCATCGGCGACGAGACGCCGCGCCTCATGGACAGCGACTTTCCCGTTCACTTTGTTTCGTGGAATCCTTCCGGCACGGTTCTCGCGGTGGCCGCGCTCACGCCAGCCACCGTGGAGGACGCGCCCACTGTTGTCACGCAGTTTTTCAGCAACGAGGGCGTTCACCTGCGCACACTGCGGGTGGCTGGTATGCAGTGCGGCGGGATCACGTGGGAGGGTGGCGGCCTGCGCGTTGCCATTGCCGTGGACTCCTCCGTTTACTTTGCGAATGTCCGGCCCAGCTACAAGTACTGCTACTTCAAGAAGACGGTTGTCTTCGCCTTCACGGTGGCAGACAAAGTCGAGGAGAGCGTCATGTTTTGGAATGTCAACACAAACGAACGCAGGACGAAGAGCGTGCGCGGCTTGCAGTACCTGAACGCGTGCAAGGACGCCTGCGTGCTGGTCAGTCGCCCCGACGCGGCGCAGCAGCAGCGGATGATTCAGCTGGTGAACGCCATTGGCAGTCCGTTGGAGACGCGCTTCATTGACATGGAGCTGTACACGTACGACATGAATTCATCTGTCGTCGTGTGCGGCGGTGATGAGTCTATCTACATCTGGCAGTTCCGCGACCCCGGCACGGCGGTGGACGCGCTCGACCCCGTCTCGATGCAGGCAAGCCGCGCTGAGAGCCAGGAGCGCGTCATCCACATTGGCGACATCGTCCGCAGCGACACGGCACCGACGATGAAGGTGCGCTCGGCTCTCACGAATGATCTCATCTGCGCCATGTGTGTCAGCGAGACGCACATGTTCGTTGCTCTCGAGTCAGGGACCCTGCACGTCTATCAGCTCAGCCCGCTGCAGCTCGTCTCCAAGTACATCCTGCCCGCCCGTGCGCAGTCCATGGCAGTGAACTGTAACTCAACGCAGCTGGCCGTCATCGACCTCGGCTGCATCACGAGCGTGTATTCCGTGGAGCGGGACAAGTTCTCACTCGTGCCATGCAAGGCTGAGGCGATCGACGGCGTGGAGCTGAAAGACGTGTGGAACTTGCGTTGGGCCGTCGACGACCCGCACCGTTTTGCCGTGATGGAGAAGACGCGCATGCTCGTGTACAACTGCGGCGTTGCGGAGGAGCCGGTGCAGTCGTGCGCGAACCTGTGCAAGTTCAAGTCACTCAAGATCCGAACTCTGCAGCTGGACGAGCTCCTGCTCGACCCGGAGCGGCCCCGCAAGGACTACGTTGTCGACTTTGAGGCGCAGCTGCTGCGCGAGATGCGCGCTGTGCTGCGCGACGGCACTGCCAAGGAGGCGTACGAGTTTGCCGAGTCGCACAACACCAAGAAGCTATGGGAGCTGCTGGCGGAGCACACGCTTTTCCAGCTGGACTTCACGTACGCCGAGGTGGCATTCATCCACTGCAAGGACTACCCAGCCATTCAGTTTGTGAAGCGTGTCCGCAGTCTTGACGACCCGAAGAAGCAGCTGGCCGAGGTGAACGCCTACTACCGCCGCTTCGACGAGGCGGAGCGGCTGTACAAGGACGTGGACCGCAAGGACCTGGCACTGGACCTGCGCTACCGTCTCGGTGACTGGTTCGGCGTCGTGCGGCTTGTGCAGGAGGGCGGCGGTGACGAGGCGCTGCTGCTGCAGGCGTGGGAGAACATCGGCGATCACTACGCGAGCCGGCAGAAGTGGTCCAAAGCGGCGCAGTACTACACGCAATGCCGGCACTACCGCAAGCTGGCACATGTCTTCTACATCATCGAGGACTACGAGATGCTCACCCAGCTCATCTCCATGGCGGAGCACGACAAGGAGCTGATGGTGACCCTGGGCAACATGCTGCTGACCGTTGGGCTCGCGGAAGAGGCGGCGAAGGCCTTCGTTGCGGCCGGTGAGCCGCGCATGGCGGTAAACGGCTGTGTGCAGGTGAACATGTGGGACCGGGCCATCGCTCTTGCGGAGGAGCACCGACTGGAGGATGTCGGCCAGCTGCTCGAGAAGTACGCCAAGTACCTCATCCACCGCGAGCGCCTCACCGAGGCGATCGAGCTGTACCGCAAGGCAGGCAAGCACGATGAAGCGGCGACGCTTCTGGCGCAGCTCGGCAAGCGCGCAGCCCTTAGCGACCCGCTCAAGGCGAAGAAGTTCTACGTGCTCTCGGCGCTAGAGGTGCAGAGGTACCGCACCACCGCGATCGCCCTCAATCGCGACGGTGCCGAGGTCGTCTCGGAGATGCTCAACAAGGACCGAAGCACCGTGTCGGAGCGCACGCTCGACGCGGCCTGGCGCGGTGCGGAGGCGTACCACTTTCTGCTCATGTGCCAGCAGCAGATTGCGGACAAGAACTTCAAGGCTGCCCTTGTGCTGGCGATGCGCCTCATGGAGTACGACGACTTGGTGGCGCCAGTGGACAGCTACAGCCTGATCGCCTTGACAGCGTACCTTGTGAAGAACTACGGTCTCTGTAGCAAGGCATTTGCGCGGCTCGAGCAGGCGGAGCGCAACGACGAAGCTGGCGGGGCGACGGCAGCGGCAACGGCACAGTTGGAGAACTTCTCTCTAGACCTCGATGTGACGCAGCGTACGATGGCGAGCACGTGCGGCGGGTCCACCGGCGGTGGCACCAGCATGTTTAGCGGTGGCGGTGGCTCTGCGCTGTCGGGCACCACGACCTCTCTTCAGCTCACAAACCCAGGCAAGGGCGTGACGCGCATGGCGCCCTTGACGTATCCGACCGTGAGTCTGCGCGACCCGCCGCGCCCCTTTGCCGACCTTGCGAGGCAGATTTTCATGACTCACTCGCCGGTGGATACGTCTGTGGACTCAGTGCCATGTCCCACTTGCGGCAGTTTCAACAAGGAGTGGGCGCAGCGCTGCATCAAGTGTCAGCAGCCCTTCAACACGTGCATGGTGAGCGGCTGCGCCATCGCAAGCGAGGACGGGGCGTGGCAATGCTCCGTGTGCCACCGCAAAGCTCTGGAGGCAGTCGTGGACAAGTACCGCAACTGCCCGCTCTGTCACACAGCCAAGAAGGGCCGCGCGCGCCGCGGAATTTGATCGGAGGCGTGTGTGCGTGCGCGCGTTTGTCTTGGCGATGTAGAATGGAGAGCCCCATTCGTGATGGGAGACGGAGAGGGTGAATCAACGACTTTATAGTGGGCGGGGGAGGGCATGGGCAGCACCAGCCGATGCGTGCCTGCGCGTCTTCTCTTTGCCTTCTACTCTCGCTTCTCTTCCTTTCTTCGCTTCCGTTTCGCGTACGCGTGTGTGTGTGATGTCAGCGCGACGGCGGTGATGGCGACGGTGTTGATAGTGATGATGATGTACTTAGGGCCAAGCATGACTACACAGCCGCACATGCACGGACAAGAGTGCGCGTGTGCGTCTCTCTCTCCCGACCACCGAACAAGCGATCCAGCCAAGTCGACGACGACAAACATGACCGTGCGCTAACGCCCAAGCAGATGTATTCGGCCTTCAAGGTGTACGCTTGTGTGTGTATGTGTGCCCGGTCTGGAAGTGCTCCCCCTTCTCTCTTCTCCAGGTCACCCACCACGGACCTCGAGTGACGGACTTGGGCTAGCCCGATGTCCCACCGTGCGCGCATCTATGTGCCTGTACTTGAGCTTGGCATGTGCAGTTTCGATGCAACCCACAGGAGTACCTTCTCCCTGCCTTTGCGTCATCCCCTTTTCCTCCACCATCACGCGCGCACTCACGCACATACACACAAGCACCACAAGCACTGTCACCCTTTCTAGGTTGAATTAGAGGCAGATGTCTCCGCCGGGAGACTACACGAAGCAACACTGACACAGAGTTCAACATCTTGCGATACGCACAGCGACACCAGCGGCGGCGACAGCGAGCACGCGCGTGGGTGCACACAAATTCGATCCCCCCAAAGAAGAGGGCGACCGTCTCCGTGTGTGTCGCCTATCTTCCTCCCTTTGCTGTCTCTCCACACCTCGTCACCGTTCCGCTTCCACTTATCTGCCTCGCCCTCGTCTGCGAGTGCTCTGCTGAAGCCTCTTGGGTAGTACAGCCCCCCCCCCCTCCTACCGTCGCTAGTACCCCTTGCCGCACGCCATGCTCCGCCACACCGCGCGTCGCATGTCGAGCCTATCGAGTTTCACCGGGATCGAGGTCGACCCTTACACGGCGAAGTCGATGTTCTTGTTTGGGTTCATCGCGTCTGTTGGATTCTTGTCAGTCTACTCCGTAAAGGAGACGAAGAAGGCGGGGCCGATTGAGTTGCCGGAGGAGCTGGAAGCGCAGCGGCGGCGACACAATGATCCGCGGCGACCGCCGTGGCCGCTGCTGCACCAGCGCGTCGTGTTGCTCCGAGAGGGCAAAGGCGCGCCGGAGGATATCGCGCTTATGTGGGAGCAGACGAAACATTACTACCCGGCGGACTGGCTGATTCCCCTGGAGCTCACGCAGGTGCTCAAGTACTCGAGCGGGAAGTACCTGCAGACGTATGTGGCAGATCCGGACGAGATGCGCAAGGAGGTGCTGATGCAGCTGCTAAACGTCAAGTACGGCCGTGTCAGTGATCCCAACGGCGGGCGGGTGAACAAGGACGTCGAGGAGATCATCTCTATGGCGGTCGACGACCTGGAAAACATGGACCTGAACCCGTCCGCGGACGCGGTGCTCATCCCGACCCACACGTGACACTGGGGCGTACGAGTGCAGAGAGAAAACACAGAAAAGAGGCAGGGAAGACACGGTGTGGTCTGCGCTGCTGTTGTCGACAGCTTTCATGTAGGCCGCACACATGCGTGTTTCGTGCGCGCATGTGCATGTGTTCTGTGCATGCATCTCTCCTCCTCTCCTGTGCTGCTCTCACTGCTGTCTGTTCTGTCGAGCTCACTGCTCACCGAGGGTTAATCTGAGCTTTTACGCGGAGCCTCATACTGCCACCCAACCACGGCTACAGACTCCGACTGAAGACACCGGCATTGCTACGCGTGAGCACTGCAAGTTCATGCATGCGTGTGTGCTTTTTAGCGTCTCTCCTCTTGTCCCTCCTACTACTCCTGCACATCCACTCCTCTCCCACCTCTGCCACATGCCCCGTGCGCTGCTGCTGCTGCTGCTGTCCCTCTTTGCTCACACTCGTATTCTGGCTCCTTCCCCACGCGTTAGCCCCCTTCATGACGAGGGCACACCTCAGGGCGACATCACACGGTCCAGTATCCACGCTCTGTGTGTGGGGAGCCGCCAAGCAGCCCCCCTATATCCCCTGCCAGTGCCGAGCCGCTTCTGATGGTGACAGGGCCAAGCACCTACGGCGTGGTGAGGTGGGAGCGGTTTGCCGCGACTGATGTCGGCGGCGGGGTCCTGGATGGCGCTGCCTCGGAGCGACCTGCGGCTGTGAGCGCGCCTGTGCCGCCCATATGATGGGGAGGGTGTCCACGCGACTCGAGCGTATCCGACCTGGCCCTCACACTGCCTACTGGTGGCGGGGGGCCGAGCCACCCCGAGGGAGGGATGCGCCAGGCGACGGGGCGCGTGGCCGGCCGGTGGGCGGGGTGGCGTCGGGCTCGTGCTCCCTGGCGGAGAGTGGCCGCGCTGCAGAAAGCGCTCGCACGTACGGCTCCCGAGAAGGCGGCAGATACCCTCGAGGGTGCCCCAGAGGAGAGGACACCGTAGAGAGCTGCCTCCAACAAGCCCGCGGCGCCAGTCCCTGCGCCGGCCCCCTACCAACACACCGACCGTGAGACTCGAAGAGCGTACACGACAAGCTGATCATGAAGGTCAAGGGCATCGTTGAGCCCTACCTCGCCAAGGCAAGCAGCTTTCGCGTGCTGGACGACAGCGGGGTGGTGTGTCAGTGAACTCTGAAGCAGTCATAAACCGGGCAGAACAGCAAACTCTACGTCATGCAGCTGCTCGAGGAAGAGACAAGCCTGAGGCTCTAAGCCTTTGCCGAGCGGGGCCGCGTCGGGGTTCCCGGGCAGCAGGGCACGGGTACTTACCTCAACATTGCCCAGGCTAAGAATGTCTTCCAAAACGAGCTCTACCACCTGACACACAATCAGCTCAACCTGCCCGACTTTGTGAAGGTGCCTTACAGGCACCAGCTCATGGACATTGACCACGGCGCTGACAAGGACGAGGCCGACAAGGATGGTGATGCCTTCGCGAAAAGAAGAGGCGAAGACGACGTCAGCAGCGCCGTCCAAGTCGAAGCTGCCGGTCGAGGCTCATGACCTTGGGGATATGCTGAGCAGTGAGGCAGGCATTTTGAACACACTACGTGAGCTGTCCATCGGGCACAATGCGCATGCCCCTGCGTACAATCACGAAGGGACCGATCAGGAACGCGTACAGCTCTCTCAGGATGATGGAGGCGGAGCTGACGAAGAAGATGCCTGGCTTGCAGCAAGCCATGAGTGTATTCTACTCGCTCATCCCTCATGACTGCGGCTTCCACCGCCCTCCGCTGATCGACAGCATCATAATGCTCAGGGAGAAGGTGAAGGTCCTTAACGCCCTTGCACAGTTGGAAGGGAGCTCGACGCTGATGAGCCGCGAGGTGGCGCCGGAGGAGAACGTGCTGTACAAGGCGTTCGTGGCGTTCGACTGCCAGCTGACACTGCTGAAGCGGTCGGTGGCGAGGTTCAAACCTGCCGAGGAGTAAGCCTGCAAGACGGTCGGCTCGACGCGCAAGTGCTACATGCTGCGCGTGGAGTAGGTCTTCAAGGTGAAAATCGAGAGGGCGAGTCGGAGCGGTACAAGGCAGCGTTCAAATCCATCGGGAACAGCCAGATGCTATGGTGCGTCGGCCGTACGACGAACTTTGTTCGGTATTCTGTCGCAAGGTGTGCGCATCGTGCCATAGGCGGCTACCAGGTGACGGCGTGCGTTTTCAGCAAAGGCTTGGTACCTCGCCGAGACGTGCACCAACTCCGCCAGATACTGCTGCAGTTCCCACACCAACAGAGGTGGCGTAACGCTGGTCTTACAGGCGACGCTGCGAAAGCAGGAGGAGTACGTGGACTCGCGCTACGTGGAGAGTGCGTTGTCTGTCCTCCACTGGACGAAGGGCCTAGGGCTTGCGCACCCCGATCCGAAGAGGTCGACCCAGTTCAGCGGAGTGATGTGGCCCAAGTGAAAGGTGATGGCGGACACTGCACCGCCGACGCTGCTGTGCCCCGGGCACATTGTGTACGATTTAGCCCAGTGTCGCATGTAAGACCTGATGAAGATGCGCTTCGGTTGCAAGCGGTAGCGAGTCTCTTCAGCCAACGCGCGCACATGCACACGAGGGCAGACGGACGTTGTTGTCGCTTCGTGCCCGTCTACTCCTGCACGAGCGTGTGTGACGGCCTACGCCAGCGATCCTACTCGTTTTCCGCTCTTTGCATCTCTTCACTGCATACCATTCGTTGTTTCTCTCTCTGCGTGTGTGCATGCAGGCGTGCGGGTCTGTCTCACCTCGCATGAGGGTCTGTGCTCTCCCCACCCCACCCCATCATCCTCTCCCTCCTCCC
Source organism: Leishmania mexicana MHOM/GT/2001/U1103 (assembly GCF_000234665.1). Taxonomy (NCBI): domain Eukaryota; phylum Euglenozoa; class Kinetoplastea; order Trypanosomatida; family Trypanosomatidae; genus Leishmania; species Leishmania mexicana. Next base: position 1,642,888 of record NC_018312.1, read on the forward strand.
TCTCCTGTGACCCTCTTCGCTCTCTCAACTGCCTTGCTGCTCTGCATGAATAGACGCACACACCCACACACATATGTGCATGGGACTCGCACTCGGGACTGGATGCGATGCAGCCGCAGTGAAAGGGAGTGGGATGGCGAGAGAGCGCCTGGCGCGTGTGCGTGTGGGCGTGGACGGGCGCACTGGACGTCATTGTCGGGCTCTTGCGTAGGGTTTCTCCATGTTGCTCATCCTATTTGTGTTTTGCGTTCGGTGTCGAAGCGTCCGTGGATTGGGTGCGCGCATGTCCGCTAGCTGGGGTCTGTGTAGCCCCCTTTGTTGGTGCTCTTGTCCGCCTCCATCCACTGTAGAGCCGTCTTTCGCTCGCCGCTGCGGCGAGCAGCAGCAGCAGCAGCAGCACACACACACACGCAGGTGCACAAGTATGCAGTCGCAGAAGAATATAACGTAAAACTGTCTACCTTGCACTATCACTACTGCAAAGTGCTTGGTCACTCGTGTTTAGAGGCAGGGGAGGAGGACGGGTTCTGCTCTCTGCTCTGTGCTCGCACAGACTCACAGGTCGAGACCACGCAACTCTGTTTGAGAAGCTGCACGGCGTCTCGCTAGGTACACACCGTATGTCTCTCTGCCTGCGTGTGCGCACATCCACGGCTCGTGTTCTGGTAGCGCGACATCCCCGCGATGATTATCGGCGTACGTGCTCTCCCTCGCTGCTGCTGCTCCTGCCTCCCTTTGCCTGCGCAGGTCCGTTTTTTTTTCTGTTACGCGAAGCGCACTCACGGCTTCTCCCCCAAGCACCCCATGCGCCTCTTCCATCCTCTCCTCTGAGGCTCCCCTCTTCTCCCCCTCACCCTTACACTTCTTCATGCGCGGTCTCATACTTCTGCTCCCGAACTCCGCTTTCTGTGGGTGTCTGCCCTGCGTCTCCCACGTCCTCTCACGCGCTCGCCGAGAGGTCCACACAAGCACACGCGCACAGACACGCTCACACAACTGCATAGGAGAGGACAGTGGCATGCTTGTTGGTGTGTGTGTGTGTGCTGTTCTGTGCTACATAGGCGGGCGTCACTCTCTGCCTCTCTCTTCTCGGTCGATCGATAGAGCCGCACATGGCGTCTCTCGTGTTGCGCCGCGACCTCTCCCTGGAGGTACCGAAGCTGTTGATTGGTGCGGTGCAGCCGTACCAGACACTCGCCGGCCCCGCGCTCACCACGTCCTTCTTGCATCAGCCAAGCCTCCTTCCGTTCCAGGGGATGGCCTTCTCGCACGCCGCCGTCGCACCGCTGTACTTCCACACGCTGCTGCACACCCTCGCTGAGTTTGCCGAGGCGCCGCGCGGGGTCCAGTACAGTACAGTGAAGCTGCGCCACGCCCCCAAGGCCGACTTCTGGGACTCGGTCGGCACACTGAACTGCTTCTACTACTCTGCCCACACACCGTATGGGGCACCGGCAGAGGCCTCCGTTTTGGAGCAGCATCCGGCTATGGGGGCCGTGGAGCTTGTGCGCCCGGGGCACCGCATGGAGAGCGACGTTAAGCTGACGCTCTTCAACAACTCTCACCAGCCCATCGCGTCTATGCTGATGACCGGCCCGAAGGGCGAAGCGCGCGAGACCGACGATGACGCAGTAGAGAGTAGTCAGGGCACCTCCTCCACCTCCCCTCATGCAAGGACTGCCTTTCCGTATGAGGCGCCGCCCACCAAGGAGACCACGTCCGCTGGCGACTGCCTCTCTGCCGTCATGATCGGCGGCACACGAGTATACGGCGGCCTGTACGGTGATCTGATGCCCATGGAGGGCAGTGGCGGCTTTGGGCAGCGCGCCTGTTATAGGGTAGAAGATGCCGCCGCGTCCTCGCCGTCCCCGGATGCCAGAAGCCGGGTCAGCGGGACGGAGGGAGCGGGTGAAGGACCCACCGCCTCTTCGTCAACGCCCACCGTCATGCCGCCGTGGGTGCTCTATGACTGTGTTCAGCAATTTTTTCTTCGGCTGCACCGCAGCGGCGTCTTCGGCGGTGATGCGGCTATTGCACCGACGGAGGGGTGGCGTGTCTCGGCTCACCACGTCGTACAAACCGAGGATGCGGTCTTTGACGTTCCGGTGGAGGTGGTCTGCGCTGTGCCGCGTGTGTACCCGAGCTACAGATTGCCGCCGTGGAGGCATCGACTGGGACTTCCCGCCATCCCCAACGGCGCCGCACCATGTGTGTGTCTGCGCTGCGAGATGCGGCAGGGTGGCCGGCTTATTTCCACCGGTGTTTACTTCTTCACTCGGTGGTAACCACGACTCGGATTCATCGATCGTGTGGGACCTGGGCTGCCGTCGAGGTGGTACGGTATGGCCACTTTCTCTCCTCCCTGGTTACTCTCGCCTCTGCCGCAGTCGAAGTCGCAAGCGCCTCCTTCGCGCCTCTTTGTTTGGTTTTCGTCTTCACAGTCTGCACTGCGCTCTCCTGCGCTTGGCATCACGTGCGCGCAAGTGTGGGGGTGTACACGCACACGGCGGCGTACGACGTTCGTGCGCGAGTTCTTCAATGACCACAACAGCAACTCGCGGCACCTCCGCGATTAGTGAGCAGACGTCGCCTTCTCTAGTCACCTGCGGCATATCACGCTTGCCGCTTCTCATCACCTTCATGACCCTCTCTGTCCTGATCGGGCACGGCATGCGTTGTTGTGTACGTTGCTGCGCATGTTTGTGCAACGAGTAAGCTCTTCCGCGGCATTCAGCGAGGACGGGACGCTTCTCTGCCGGAGTGCCGCACACCGTCTCTTCCTCTCTCGCCGCCATCGGCCACGAGTCAGCGGCCGCGAAGGGCTGAGCACGAGGACCTCTTCCCTGAGCCTCATACTCCCATTCAACATCCGCTGCCTCACCTTGTTCTCCTCTCCTCTGCGCATCTCTGTGGTGACGAGGGCACACCTCAGCGCGACATCACACGGTCCAGTATCCACGCTCTGTGTGTGGGGAGCCGCCAAGCAGCCCCCCTATATCCCCTGCCAGTGCCGAGCCGCTTCTGATGGTGACAGGGCCAAGCACCTACGGCGTGGTGAGGTGGGAGCGGTTTGCCGCGACTGATGTCGGCGGCGGGGTCCTGGATGGCGCTGCCTCGGAGCGACCTGCGGCTGTGAGCGCGCCTGTGCCGCCCATATGATGGGGAGGGTGTCCACGCGACTCGAGCGTATCCGACCTGGCCCTCACACTGCCTACTGGTGGCGGGGGGCCGAGCCACCCCGAGGGAGGGATGCGCCAGGCGACGGGGCGCGTGGCCGGCCGGTGGGCGGGGTGGCGTCGGGCTCGTGCTCCCTGGCGGAGAGTGGCCGCACTGCAGAAAGCGCTCGCACGTACGCCTCTTCCGCTGCGCTCCCTGGCGTACTCTCTGTGCCCCATTTTCCTCGACCCTTTCCCATCTCTCACGGACTCTCTCCCACGGCATGCACACGAACACGCCCACAGGCATACACGGGCTTACGCAGCTGCTCGCTTGTTTGGTTGGCCCGCATGCCGCTTCTCGTGCACTCCTCCCCCTTTTAGCCCATCTCTCTCACTCGCTGTGGACGTCTGCTCACGTGCTCTCTCTCCCCTCTGCCGTGTGCATGTGTGTGTGTGTGTGCCCGCGTCTGCGTCCCTACACGCGTACGTCCGTCCACACGTGCACCGCCGCCTCCACAGGCGCACTCCTGTAGCGGCGTGCTCAGCTTGAGTGCTAGCGAAGATTCTTTTTACTCTTTAGTCGTTGCCTCACACACACTCGCGCAGACGGTGCGTGTGTGTGGCCGCGCCGTTGGTGTGGGCGTGCATCGAGCAACGGGTACACGTAGACGGCGAGGGTTCAGTTGTTTGGCTAGACAACGTGCAGTGGCACCAATGCCGCGGCCGAAGAAGGGCAGCAGGCGAGGGACGGTCGTGAGGAATATCTGGGACATCGCCGACTTGCAGGCGACGGGCCTGGGAAGCAGCAGCAACGGCGGGACTCGTGAGCGTCTGTCCACCGCTACCACCGCGGCGACCTATCGCCGCCCACGGCCGGTGCGGCATGTCGACCCCGCCGTGCTGAAGCGCGCCTTCATGCTGCAGAACTTCCAGTTCATCCTTCGCGCCGAGCTGCTGGCGGTCACGTCCACGCAGGGGCTGCCGCAGGGCCAGCGCCGGCTGATGGAGTGCATCCAGCTCAGCGACAGCCTCGTGCCGTGGGAGGTGGTGCACTCGGTCGTCATGCGGGCCACTCCTGAGGAGTTCCAGTGCCCCATCTGCATGGAGATGCCGACAGCACCGCGCATCACGGAGTGCGGCCACGTCTACTGCCTCCCGTGCATCCTACAGTACATGAGCCGCCAGAAGGCGGCCGGCGCGCAGCGCAAGTGCCCGATGTGCCACGACCTTCTCACGCCCTACACGCTGCGCCCCTGCGTGCTGCAGCCGGTGCAGCCGCGGAAGGTCGGCGTGCAGGCCCGCTTTGACCTCTTCAAGCGGCACCGCGACTCGTGCGTGCTGCGCCGCACCGACGACCCCTTTCTGGCGGCACCGCCGCCGCCGTCCTCGGCGAAGGCCGTGGCGATCCAGCTCCCAGCCTACATGGAGCCGATGTCGTGCCAGAGTCGGTACGTGATGACCACCCCGCAGTACGAGGCGAGGCAGCGCTGCGCTGACTGCGCCGGTATTTCGGAGCAGATGCGCGAGCTGGCGCAGCTGACGCAGCCGCTGAGCGAGTCCGACGCGGAGGTGGAGCGATTCTTGCTAGAGGCGCTGAACGAGGTGACCAAGGAACCGAAGGGGCTGCCGCCGTCGATGCTGCGCAACTCGCCGCCCATGGCCCCGCGCCCCGTCACGACTCCGGAGGGCGAGGGCGACTACCTCGAGCTGTACGCCGACGGAGAAGGGCAGGCGTACTACCTGCACATGTTGACCGTGAAGATGCTGAAGCACGATGCGAAGCTGCGCAACGCCGCACTGCCCGACACGGTCACCGGCGTGATTGAGGAGGTTGTCACGATGGAGCAGACGGAGGAGACGCGCCGCATCTACAAGGTCTTCTCGCACGTCCCGCTGCACGGCATGATCAAGCTGTGCGTCGTCAACGTGGATCATCTCGTCCTGCCGGAGACCCGCACCGCTTTTGCCGCCGCACTGCAGAGGATGGCGAGCGACAGGGCGCAGCGCCGACACCGCGACGACCGCGCCGCCAGCGAGGATGCGTCGTGGAAGCAGTACTTGATGAGGTACAGCAACCGCAGTGGTGACTACTTGGGCCTCTCGCCGGACACGGCGCCGTCGGACTTCTCCATCGACACGGAGAGCCTGCCGTACCTGAAGCTCCCCTCGACGGGTTCCGCGGGCAGCGACCACGGGCTGCCGCCCAACACGCTTGACACGCGCCAGCGTGCCACCAAGCGACAGGACATGCAGTCGCTGCTCGTCGACTCGGTCGCGGAGCCTCCGTCACGCGGCGACGCAGCAACAGCGACGACCTCCAGTGCCATGGCGGCCGGCTGCTGGGCTCAGGGGAGTGCGGCCAAGCTCTTCGCCAAGGCGGAGAGGAAGGAGGCGACGACATCGACGTGGGGCGGACACGTCTTCAACCCCAAGTAGTCCTCGTCCCTCAGGCGGGAGGGTGACGACTCTTTCTGCCGGCTTCTCTGTGAGTCTCTCCGCCTGGACTTGCGTGCATCGCTGCCGCACCCCGCCGTGCGTACGCGCACACAGGCGCGTAGGCGCATGCGAATGTGTGTGCTGGGATGCAGGTGCCTCGTTCCGCGTGAGGTGCCGCGTCCACTGCTGTGTGAGGGCGTGTGTGGGGAGCCGTGCAGGGCGGGAGTGGAGCGAGTGGGAGACGGCTCGGTGGCGCAACGACGTTTCTGTCGTCAGCGATGCTGCGCTCCTTTCATTCCCTTGCCCCGCTCTTCATGCGTGTGCTCTGTGTGCCAACGGCGCCTTGCATTGTCCGTCTCTCTGCGCGCGCACACGCAGAGATACAAGCACAGGGGTGCTCCACCCCTCTGCCCCCTCCGAGTTGTCCCACATCAGGGTGTCGCTGTTCTTCTCTGTTCTGCACCCCTTGCTTCCCTTTCCTTTCCATTTTCGGACCCGGGCTGACGGCCGCCCCGCACTGTGTGATGGGTGGCGCACGTGCGCGTGCGTGTGTGCTGGCGGAGTTGATTCGAAGCTCAAGCAACGCAGGTCAAGAGGGAATGACGCAGCGCTCACCGCGCTTGACTCCCCCTGTGTGTGTCTCTGTCTGCATCAGTGAGATGCTCGCTCTTGCTCTGTCTCACCGCCAAGATGTGCGCACGCTGCTGAGTGTGTGAGTCCCTTCGCGCCCCTCCTTGCCGCTCGACTGCGGCGGTTGCTCTCACGAGTAGGCACTGCTCTGGGGAAGAGCGTACGTGTGCTTGTGTGCGTGAGGGCACCGACGTGATGGCACGAGTCACGTGGCCCTCTCTGTGCAGAGGCCCCCCCCCCCGCCGCCTTCACGTGCGAGGGCGCATGTGTGGGGGTGCGCTGCTGCGTCTGTGCCGCTTCCTCCGTCCCCCCTCATCTTCCCCACCCTCTCCGTCCCTCCGTCTCTGCGTTGCTCTGCGAGGGACCTGCTGCGCCGCTGAAGGCCGTCGCAGTGCCGCGGCACACCCCTTCCCTTCCCCACATACACATGCGCGCATACCCCCACAGGCGCCACGGCGTACACCCCTGGAAGAGAACCACACGCCCATACGTAGAGGAGACCCGCACACGCGCGCGTTGTGCGTCACCCCGCTGCCCGACTTACCGATCTGCGTGTGCTGCGGGTTCTTCGTCTTTTCCTCGTTGCATGCCCTGCGCAGCCCACTGGCGGCTCCCCCGCGTCACCACCGCTGCTGCTCCCTATCCTTCTGCCGCGTCTTGCCTTTGCGGCGCTGGACCGCATGTGGCGAGCGGAGGAGAACATCTTTGCCCGCGCGAGGCCCGCGCGGCTCGACACGCAGTACAGCAGCACCGGGGCCTGTACGACGGCGCCGCCTGCGCGCACGTTGGTGCCGCCGCGGTGGTTTCACGTCCCTGGGAGCGGCGCGCGGGACGCGCAGGAGCCGCCGGAGGGTCTCGTCACATCCACTAATCTGTCCTCCTCGCTGCTGCTGCAGCGGAGCTCGTTGCTGGACCACCGCGGTACTGCGGACGCTTCTGCACGTGAGCTGGAGTGTGGGGGCCGAGACGCTGACGGGAGCTGCTGGGGCATCGCTGGGCCCTCCCCTGCGACGCAGCAGCAGCTGCCTTCCGCCCCACACGGTGGCGCGGACACTCGCTCGCTGGGGAGCCTCCTCCGCCACGCCGACCTGCGTCCCACGCGCGACACGAGCGCATGCGACACGTCGCCAAGAGAGGTGGGTCGCCTGCTTCGTCATTACCGCGACGAGAACGCGCGGCTGCGCGAGCAGCTCAAGGCGAAAGAGCTGCACGAGGCGCACATCATGGCGAGGCTCGAGGAGACAAGCCACAAGTGCGCGCACCTGCAGCTGGCATGGCAGCGTGCCAGCGGTGGCACACCAACCTCATTGTTGCAGAGCGCAGGCGACAAGGCGGATGCTGTGCCGAGTGTGGGCAGTCACGGTGGGGAGGCCGAAGAGACGGTGCAGTCGCACCTCGCGCAGAAGGAGGCCGAGGTGCGCGAGTTGCAGGGACGCGTGGAGGCGTACCGGGAGGCGTTGCAGCGCTCTCGCGCCCACGCGGCGCTCTCGGCGGAGGAGCGGCGGGAAGCTCCTGCACCCGCCACCTGCTCCGCAGGCAGCAGCACCGCTGTCAGCGTCTCGCCCACATCGCTCCACGTGCTCCTCTTGCAGTCCCTCAACACCGCCGACTACCTCGTGAAGGTGTTCAACGCGCTGCAACACTGCCACTGCACGCGGCACGGAGATGCCCACGGGAGCGCTAGCGACTGCTGTCGCCGCAGCCTCCACGACTGCAAGCTGCGCTGCCTCCAGGCAGCCATGAAGGGCGCACCCATCAGTTCCGAGCTGCTGGAGCTGGAGGATGGACCGGAGAACGACACGGCCGCCGCAAACATGGAAACGGCTGTCGCGGTTCGAGAGGAGCTGCTTTACTGCGAGGCCGTGGCCGTGCGCCTCGCGGCCTCCCTGCTGAGCCGCGAGAAGTCTGCCGGCGACGACGCTGCCCCGCCGGTCACCACCGCAGCCGCCGCCGCACGATCAGAGAGAGCAGCGTCACCGCCGCCCCTCTCCGCACTTGGCTCACTGACAGCGGTTGAGGTCGCCGAACCCGTCGCTGCAGCGAAGGCGGCGGCGGCTGAAACACACGACGACGACGATGAGGGCGCGGGGGATGGCGAGAGGAGGACGGAGGAGAACGGGCACGCCACGGTGTCGTACGTGGCTGCCGCACGAGAGCCTCGAGGCCGCCCTTCGCGATGCCGTCCCGATGTTGGCGACTGCGAGGTGCAGTAGCCTAGCGACGAGAACGGCTCTGGCGACAGCGGTGGCGGGTGGTGGGGGCTGTTTGCGCGTTTGTGCGTGCGTCGCGCACTACTGTCGAACGCCCCACTCATGTCTGCCGCACCCGTCGCACATCCCCCTTCTCCTACCTCATCTCACCAGATAGAGCACCGCACGAGATGTGTGCCGAGCGGACACATCGTAGGGGCGCCCGTTTGCCAGTTCATGCAACACGAGCGGGCGACTCCTCATAGAGAGCGTCCGCACTGCAGCATGAGCCACCCCACGCACGCGCTCTCTTTTCTCTTTCCCGCCCCTGTGCGGGTATCCATACATGTGCGCGTGTGTCTCTCACGCAGTCCTCCCCTGGGTTTCTGTCCTCTTGTGCTCTTGATCTCTCCTCCTCTATGCGCCCCTCGCACATGGCGTGCATCTCTTGCCACCGTTGTCCTTGCTTTCAGGAGCGCCACAGAGGGGGCTGAAAAATGAAGAAAGAGGGGGTGGTGCGCCTTCCACCATCCGAAAACTGCCACAGCTTCCCCGCTCGCGATCCCGCCGCACACTGACTCGCATACAGAGACGCTACGCCGTAAGGAGGCGCTCGCAAGCTGGAGGCAGCCTTGCCAGTGCGACAGACGGCGGCAGGTGAGGGAGGCGAGTGAGAAAGCGGGATGGCGAAAAAGGAAGGTGGCGGGAGAGACTGAAGCAGTGGTATGATAGGGGCGTGCATGTACGTGTATTGTATCCTCTGCGAAATGCTCCCCCCTCTCTCCTCCCCCTGACTCCCTGCCGTCTCTGCAGTGCTTTGTGCTGGTGCGCTCTGCTGACGTCCTCACGTGTCGCGTGACTGCGGCGGGACCGACTGCCATAAAGGTGGGCGACGTGCGTATGAGTGTGTATGCATGTGTTCGCGTGGCGCGGTGCCAGGCCTCTCCCGTTTAACTTCTCACCACATGTGATGCGCAGGTTGTGGGCTTGTCTCTCACTCTCCGTGTCGGCGCATGCTGCTCCGCGTTGCCGCCCCCTCGCTCCTCTCCATCATCCCCGTCCCTCCTGTCATTGGACTCTCTCCCCTTGATATCACGCCGACACCCATCCACACGCACACTCGTGTGCTGCTCCCGTGCGCAGTCTCGCCGGTGTAGTGAAGGACCCTCTTTCCCTCACACATATCTACGAGCTGGCCACTTACGCAGCGCCCTGGCCTTGCGTAGTGTTTCCGTGTGCGCGTGTGTGCCCCTGCACTTTGCATATTCCACTGCCCCTTTTCGTCCATCATGTCTCAGCAGCTCGCCTTCCACGACGTGTCGAACGACGCGATTCAGCACATGCAGGCCAGTGAGGCGCTGCAGAAGCACCTCGAGAATGCCCAGCTGGCGCACCGCGTGTGTGTCGCCAAGGCGCTGAAGGCGAATGAGCCGCCGGTGGAGAAGTGCGCACTGACCTGGGGCGAGGTGGTGATGCGCTACAATCAGTGGTCCGAGTACCGCCCTGCTTTTCATGATAGCGACGCGCAGAAGAGGTACTCGAAGTACTGGACCAAGAAGCGCCAGGCTGCCGACGACAGCCACCCGTAACGTAAGCTGATCTGCGCTTGAGCATGTGTGCCCACGCGCGCATGACTGTGTGGGTGGGAGATGCGGCGCATTCCTGCCCCTCTCGCTGCGGCATGTCCGAAGGCCGTGCACCCGCACACATACGCGTTCCCCTCTGTCTGCACACCGCTCTGCATGTGCGTGTGTGCACGTCTCTCTGTGCGCGGGTCTTCACAGAGAGCGATGAGCTCTGCCCCTCGCGGGGAGGCGAGGCTGAGGGACCACGCGTAGGAGAGAGAGCGAGGGCCACACCGGCATCTTCTGCGGAGAACTGGGAGGAGGTGGTGAGGTTTGTACCGCCCCACTGGCGCGGAGGATGCAGGTGTGTGTGTGTGTGCTGTGCACCTTGTCGCTCCGTACATGTTTGCACCTCTGCGTGTGTGCGCGTGCTGCAGTGGCCTCCCCCCTCCATTGCATGCGCATCGCTCTGTGGTACGCTCCTTCGGCATTCATCATCTGCATGTGTGCCTGTCTTTTAGGAATCGGACGTTTGGCTATGGGGGGCGCTGTCTCGTCTTCTCTCGTCTTCTCCTCCGCCTTCCACCGTGCCTGCACACACGCGCACGCGCACACGCATACGTGAGTGACGCACGTTTATGTCTCTGTCTGTCCGCGTGTGTCTGTGTGCTGGTGTGCAGGAGTGGAGAGGGGGGGTGATGGGCAACGCGAGAGAAGGCGGAGGAGAGGGGGAGGGAAGCGACTCCGTTAGGTATAGGGAGGTGGTTGTTGCACAGCGTGTCCCCCCACCTGCCGCGCAGGCACCCAATGCCTGTGTGTGTGTGAGGCGCGTTGCTCGAGTATGTTGGCCGCTCTCTGTGCATTGGAGCGAGCGTGCGTGTGTGTCGGGTTTCTTGGTGATGGCGTCTCTCTACACCCCTCCCTTTCTCTTGTTAGTGAAGGCAACGCGAAGCAAAACCACAGCGGAGAAGGCAAAGTCGCGTCGCTCAGCACTCCTGCACTCCACCGCGCAGGTCTACCGTCCGCGCCCCTGCCTGTCTCTAGGTCTTGTAGGGTAGTCCGTGCCCAGCGCGCACGAGTGCCTCGCCCCTCCCTTTCTTCCCTCCCACGCATACGCGCGCCCGCACCCACACCCACCCACATGCCGGGGTACGTGATGTGTGAATGCCTGGGGTGTTGCCCTTGCGTGGGATTCACCTTAGAGTGTGTGTGAGGGGTGGGGAGAAGTGGTCGCCGCTTCTCTCTGCCTGCGCATGCTCGCACACGTGCGTTGCACGTGTCTGTGTGTGCGCCAATTTCCTTCGCTTGAGGCCACCCCAACGTTCTCCCCCCGTGACTCTCTCCCCCCTCCGCGTGTCCCTATCTGGTTTCGCACAGACACAACTGACGGGCGTGCAAAGGACGCGACCATCCATGACCTCCAGTCTCTCCCTTCCACATCATCACTGACAGCTCTCCCCCTTTGCCGATCACGAGAGAGGAGCGAGACAGAGAGCAGCAGCACTGCACAGCAGCTGCGGGAGACTTTCCTTCCCCTCTCTTTATGTTTGCGCCGCTGCCGCTGGCGGGTGTGTGCATGCGCATGTGATATGCCGCTCCCTCTTACGTCTTTGGCAGGAGCCATCGCCTCCCCTTGTGCGGTCGCAGGCAGCACCACCACCGGCACCGCTGTCGCCACGGGTAGCAGCAGCGGCACCGACTGCTACGTCATTGTATGGGTCGAGGCCCGAGAACGGCCGGTGTACGCGTGCACTGCGCCTCTTCCCTCCAGTGGGCCCTCGGCGTCGTCGGCCTCGGCCGCTTCTGCCGGCGTCGCCGCCGTTCCAGCGGTGAACGTGGTGACGCTGCGGCGCTTCTTTGCCGCCCTCGTCCTTCTCTCGTCCCCGCGGGCGACGGCGAGGGCGCGGGCAGGCGGGCCTTGTGCGTCGCTGTCTTGCGCCGCCACCTTTACTCGGGAGACCACCCCCGTGCTGCACGCAACCCTTCCGCTGGGCTTGGTGGGCGCCTTCGGCGCGTCGCCGCCGTACTACTACGTCGCTGTGTTGGCCCCAGGCACTGCTGCCGCAGTGGGCAGTCAGCTGCTGGCCTGGCTGGCCTCCAGTGTGCTGGCAGCGCTCCACCCCGACTCGTGGGCAACGGCTGGGTTGCCGACTGGGCGGGCGCGCGGCACGGCGCTTCTGTCGCTTGCCGCTGATGCACCGGACTTGTGCTCACAGCTTGCTCTGTACGGTGCTGCCGAGGTCGGCAGAGCGCGCGCCGGCGCCGCCGCGATGGAGGGCTACGGCGTTCGAGAGGTGTTGGCGGACAGTGCCGGTTCGTCTTCCCTAGCTGCGGTGCTCCAGGAGTTCGAGCCATGCCGTGACTCACCCGTGGCTGTTGCGATCAGCACCCTCCTCCGAAGGTGTTGGGTGCCCTTCACCATCTCGCCCGCCACAACCGCAGCCTCCCTGCACATCTCGCTCGCCGGCTACTTCACACTTCCGCTCCCGTCGTGTCTCCGTGCAAGCAGCTCTGCCGCTTCACCTCTGGCGCCAACCCTCTACGCGTGCTCGGCCGACTGTCGAGAGGCGCTGCGTCTCCTCGCCTCCTTCTGCAGTCGTCGCGCACCGGATCCCCAGCAAACCAGCAGCGCGGACGCCGCGGCCCTGGCGGTTCTCCCCCTCGGTGGCAGCAGCAGCGGCGGCGGCGGTGCGGTGGCCCTGATCGCGGCGAGCGTCGGATGTGTGCACCCAGACACGGTCCTGTACCAGGCGGTGCTTGTCCACGGCGAGCGTCCCTCCCGCGGCGGCGCTGCCAACTGCGCTGCTCCATATGTTCACTACTTGACCACCAGGGAGGTCGCGGCCTGCGGAACTCCCTGGCATCCCGACGCGCTACGCAGCGTGTGGTCATGACGTGCTTTCTGTGGCGTATGGTGCTCGTGCGTGCGTGTCTGCGCATACTTCGGATCAAATGTTCTTGCAAACCTGCATGTGTTCATGTATGCGCGATGAGCGATGCTCCGCGCACGCCTTCCCCTCCCTCTCTCGCGGGGTGTGCGCAACCCACTTGCTCCCCGTGTCCCCGCGCATCCGTCTGCGGATGTCTCCTTGGCCTCTCTCTTCCGCCCGCCGCGTTTCACCTGGCTGTCTACCCTCCTTCCCCATCCTCCCTGCTTCCTCCGCTCCGCCTGAGACATACACGCGCACACGAACACACGCGCATATCGCCATCTACGTTACCCCCGCTCTCTTGCACTCTCTCACTTGCTTTCCCTTTCCCTCTAACACCCCCACTCCCTGCCCAGCCACCATGACGAAGCTGACTGTTGTGTGCCGCGCCGTGTCGAGTGCGCTAGAAAAGCAGACGTGCGAGCTGACGTGCATCGAGCGCCAGACGATCTCGCTCGAGGCCGTGCGGAAGCAGCACAAGGCGTACGTGTAGGTGTTCAAGGAGATGATCGAGGACGGCTATGACATCGAGCTTATCGAGCTGCCGGCGCTGAACGAGCTGCCCGACTCGATGTTTGTGGAGGACGTGTCGATGATATACAACACGTGCGCTGTGATCACGCGCCCCGGTGCGCCGTCGCGCCGCCCGGAGGTGGACCCGATTTTGGACACGGTGACGGCTCTGCGCCAGGAGCACTACCGCATCTGTGAGCCGGGCACCGTTGACGGCGGCGACGTGATGCACGTTGCGAACTCGAAGTACGTGTTTGTGGGCAAGTCGACGCGCTCGAACGACTCAGGGTACGAGCAGCTGAGGGACTACCTTGGCAAGCACGGGCTGGAGTGCGTGCAGTGCGTTGTGAAGAATTGCCTGCACCTGAAGTGTGCGGTGACTTTTCTGTCGGAGAACACGCTGCTGGTGAGCCCCAAGTGGGTCGACCCGGGGATCTTCACCTCGCGCGGGTTCAAAGTGGTGGAGGTCGATTCTAATGAGCCGGCCAGCGCGAACGTGCTGAGCTTCTCCGCGGAGAAGAATGGCAAACCGTTGCGCACGATAGTAACGGCTGCGGAGTTCCCCGGGACTGCGTCGCGCGTCGAGGCGTTCGCGGAAGAGGAGACGGCGCAGGGCCGCCCGACGCGCCAGGTGGTGCTGAAGGCGGACGAGATCGCGAAGGCGGAGGGCTCGTTGACGTGCTGCTCGCTTCTGAGCTACAGCGCGTAGGTGCCTGACCTGCGCGAGCACGTGCCTGGTGCCACCCCCTGTCCTTACGGCGGCGCGCCGGGGGAGGGCGTTGGCCCGTTACTTTCGCCCCTCCTCTGCCCGCCGCCATGTGCGTGCATCCTGTATGCTGCGCCTGTGCGTCCACACACGTCGTGCGCTTTCACAAAAAGTCGCACGGTGCCTGCGTGGTGTCGTCCTGCCTGTACAGCGTAAAAGCATTCGCTGTGTGCCATGCGATCTTGCCCGTCTCTCTCCACACACACGCGCACCCCGCGCTTTCTGACGCGCATGGAAAGCGAGAGGCGGAGAGGAGACGCGCGTCTCACCGTCTTCCCCCTCGGACCGCCGCCCTCTCCGCCCCTCCCCCGTTCGTCTGTTGTTTTGCGCCTCGTTCTTATTATTATCCGCACTAGTGTCCGTGTGTCTGTGCGTGTATGGCGGCGGGGGAGGGGAATCGAGAGACAGAGAGCTTTCATATCTACATCAGAGACGCACCCGGAGATGCTCTGCCACCGCCTACCCGCCGTCGCTTCTTCAGGGGGGATGCTAGCTCACCCGGCTTTGTCTCCGCCTCTCCGTGCTCCGCCCCTCTCCCTCTCCCTCTCCCCCTCCTCCATCACACGCGCATACGCAGGTGTACACGCACATGGGCACACGTCCGTTTCAGTTTACACTGCACTGTCTGTGTACGCGCGTGCGGTACTCTCTATTGCTCCTTTCTCCTCCCTCAATTTCGTGCCTCTTTGCTTGAGGCCTCGACTGCTTTGTGCTTATACCTCCCTTCGTTCCCGCAATATACACCGCCCTTTTCCCTCCGACTTCTTCCCCTCTCCCCCACCTTCACACGTGCACACGGACGGCGTTGCGCTCAGCGCACTTCTTTGCCCGGGCTTATCGTGCCTGCAGGTTGCCGATGACCCTGGTGACGAGGGCACACCTCAGCGCGACATCACACGGTCCAGTATCCACGCTCTGTGTGTGGGGAGCCGCCAAGCAGCCCCCCTATATCCCCTGCCAGTGCCGAGCCGCTTCTGGTGGTGACAGGGCCAAGCACCTACGGCGTGGTGAGGTGGGAGCGGTTTGCCGCGACTGATGTCGGCGGCGGGGTCCTGGATGGCGCTGCCTCGGAGCGACCTGCGGCTGTGAGCGCGCCTGTGCCGCCCATATGATGGGGAGGGTGTCCACGCGACTCGAGCGTATCCGACCTGGCCCTCACACTGCCTACTGGTGGCGGGGGGCCGAGCCACCCCGAGGGAGGGATGCGCCAGGCGACGGGGCGCGTGGCCGGCCGGTGGGCGGGGTGGCGTCGGGCGCGTGTGCTTGTGGGTCGGGGTACCAACTTCTGCGGCTGAAGTCTTTATTTCAATTTGTGGTGAAAGTGATACGGATTTACTCCCTGCCCTCTCCTCTGTTATCATAAGAGCGAGTGAGTGCAGCACAGTGGGAAAGCGAAACAAGAGAGCGAGGGCCGCAGCGACAGCAGCGACCGTGACGCAGGGCGAAGGCTACAGAGCTGTGCCAGCGCAAGGGGAGGGGGTGGTGTGGGGAGGGCGCATACAACGTTCTCCCCGCTCTTCTTCTGCTTCCTTTCTGCGCGCATTTTCCTCACAGGCACACCAAGTGCGGAGCTCGCGGATGGAAGGCCGATTGCAGTGCGCGTGCACCACCCTCGTTTACCTTCCCACGCAAGCACGCACACACACAGAACACAGGCGCAGACGCATGGGGGGGGCGCACGTAGCGCTGGTGTTTCACCCACTGACCCATTACTCACCCGGGGAAGGTGTGAAAGCTGCCGTCCTCTGCATCCTCTCTCTTGCGTGTTTCTTTTTTTTTCGATGCGCAAAGCTCATCTCTTGGGCGTCACTTTGTCTCTCCCTCTGCCCCCCTCCCTTGCATCTCGCAAACCCCTGCGCACATTCGCCACGCGCAGAGTTTCGACCCGTCTTCTGTCTCCCCCATTACGCACTGACACACGCACCCTCACACACCTACGCTTGCTCCTCTTGGACACTTCGCTTTTTCCTCTGATACGGCTGGCCATTTGTGCTACTGCCTTTGTTTTTCTCTGTAGTGAAGAGGCAGCCGGCGCGTGTGTGTGTGTGTCTGCCTGCGGGTGTCGCCACGTGCAGCGTCTACACGCGTGTGAGATGCAGCCCCCCCTCCTCGCCTCTTGCGCAGTACCACCACATCGCCGCATATTTCTCTTTGTGCCGGTGCGAGACTCACCCTCGCGTGCGCCTACGCATTTGCAACCACCCACGCACACGCAAACAGGCGCATAGGTCAGTTGTGTGGTGCATCCTCCCTCCTCGGCTGTGCCTCCTCCACCCCATTGATCGGGGCCTCTACTTACGGAGCGAGACATAACGGCGAGGGTCGCTTAACGTGTGCTTTGTGTCTTCTCCCCCTCTCTGCGTGCATGTGTCTCTGAGTGTGTGCCCACACCACGCCCTCCCTTCCATCTCCCTCCTCCCCCTTCCCGCCATCCGTCCATATTTCTCCATCTCCTTTATTGCGTGTTGCGCATTGTGTGTGTTGCTTCTCCCTTTTCCGTTTTCGCTCTGTTCCCCCACCGCCATACTTATCTGCTCTTGTTCCTCGTCTCCTTCCCTCGCTGCTCTCGCCCCCCTCCCATTTTGTGTCTCACACTTCTTCGCTTGGGCCGCATATACATGTACACGTAGACATATCTATCTGTATCTATATACGTACACACACACACACACACACCCCTCTCTATACATATACATGCATATACATGCGTGCACCTGTATGTGTAACTTCTTTTCCTTTTCGCTGTTCGCATGTGCTTTGCGCGTGTGTGTGGTCTTCGCTGTCCCTCCCCCCCTCTCCGCGTTTCTCTGTTCGTTTAGGCTCGATGCGTTTGCATTTGACGCCTCTGCTGATCTCTCTTTACTTTCCGCATTATCCTCTCTCTCTCGCCCTCACGCCGCAACTGCGTTGCGCGGGTGTGTCTATCTGCACGTTTGCCAGGCCCCTCCCCCACCCACACACGGACGCACCGAGACGCCGACGCCGAGGCAGCGGGGGAGCGAAAGGTGGAGCGCCTCCGCCGCGTGCCCACCCCTTAAAGGCTTGACTGCAAAGGAAGGAGAGCACACCGGCACACGCACACAAGTACACATCAGCGCCGCTCTGTTTCCGCCAATTTTGTCCCTTTTCGTTTCTGTCGGTCATCAGCGTCTCCCTTTTGGTCGGCATGCGGGACACGGCAGCAGCGGAACGCGAGCGGCTGCCGAGTCCGGCAGACGGCGACGTGGACAGCCTGTACGAGGATGGCACTGAGGCGGGGACGGCGAAGCAGAGAAGCACCGTCAGCACCACAGCGTTGTTTCTGGCCCTCCCGTGGCTCGGCTGCACACTGTTCCTGATCGCCGTTCTCCTCTACGTGAACGTCCACACCTTCTCCATGTGGAGCAGATTGGTGTCGATGCCCGGCGGGGTCGTTGCAGACGTCTCTGTGCAACACCGCGACATGGCCCGCTACACTGTCCTGTTCGTGAGCCTTGTCCTCCTGGCGGTGCACTTGACCATTTCGTTCTGTCTCTTCCGCCGCGCCTATCACGTCTTGTGGGACGTGCAGATGTCCCTCGTGGAGCTGTCCTTCATGGTGGACGTGATCCGGACGCACCAGCACAGTACCTTCTTCTTTGTGGACTGTGTGGAGCGCGCGCAGTGCGTACGGGAATCGATGCGGTACTGGGTGAAGGAGTTTTCCGGTTTCAAGGAGATCTGCGCTGCGGAGATGGCTGTGAACCAAGTGACACTGCGGCTGATGACCCGCCCCACGGAGAGCGCACAGCGACCGGAGTCGCCCGGGGCCACGCAGTTGCCGTGCACCGGCTCGGGGACGTCTTCGCCGGTGCAGCTGGCTTGCGGTGGCCGCTTGCCGCCCGAAACCACTGCTGCAGCCTTCCGGCTTCCTCAGGATGCGGCATGGTCGCCACATGCGCAGTCGGTGCGCACGGACAGCGCCCATGCCGATCCTGGCCCCGGCCGGCAGCTGGCCGGCCACCAAAGCGGCTCCCGTCACTCCCTGTCGTTTACAACGGAGATGGGCATCGCGCAGGTGCCTTTCGAGGTAACGCTCAAGCGGCGCCACGTGGCGCTTCTTCTCCTCAGCTTTCTCACCTATCGGGAGCTTGTGCGTGCGGAGCCGGTGGAGGCACGGCAGATCTCCCGCGACTTCATCGCCGCCGTCAACATGTGCGCTCAGAGGTACAAGGGGTGCGTCGTCGAGCTGTACAGTGACCGCGCCATTCTGTCATGGAACGCCTTCTTCGAGTCTGCCGGCAACTACGCCCAGACATGCGCGCAGTGCGGGGAGTGCTTCCACGATAGGTTTGTGCGCAGATTTTCCCCCGAGAGCGGCGCGTACTTCAGCACTGCCGGCTACACGGGCCACATTGTGTGCGGCACCACGACGGAGAAGTCGCTCCTGCTTCATGGTCAGCCCGTCTCGATGCTGCGCGGGCTCCCGACGCTGCTCGAGATGCGGTACTGCGCATATGTGTGGCTCGGCACCCCACCACCGGCGTGCACGAGTTCGCCGCTGTCGTGGACGCGGATTGGTGCCGTACAGGCCGGAGTCGGCTTCTCTGTTGATCTGCATGCCATGCGGCGCACACCGGCGGAGCCGCTGCCGGCGGCCATGGTGTGGCACATGCCCCAGTGGACGACATTCGGTGAGGAGCGCGCCGTCAGCGCAGAGGTGCTGACAAATGACGGCGCCGCGCGGCTGCAGCAGGGCGGGGGTACGGCGCCGGTGATGCCCGCAAGCACCGCTGCTGCCCTCCCAAGTTCTCCATTCCTTTCGTCTCCGCTGTCCCCCCGCGGCGTTGGCACGCCGTACGAGACGTTCTACGATCGAAGCCACAATTGCTACCAGCTGTCCAACACAGTGCTCGGGGAGTCCAAGTCGTGCGTTGTGCGCCTCGCCATCTCGGAGACCGGGAACTTTGTGGCCGTGAAAGAGATCAAGATAGAACGCGGAGACGTCAAGCCCATTCGCCGGCGCCGCTATCAGCGCGAGAATCGGATTATCGTGACACGAGGCGAGAAGCCGC
>NC_018312.1:1669535-1670715 GCF_000234665.1 Leishmania mexicana MHOM/GT/2001/U1103
CCACACCGCCGGAGCGCTGCGATGGGGAAAAGCGCGCGAGGAGAGACGCGCGGACAACAGGGGCGAGAGCGGCACCTCGGGATGCGTGTTGGGGTCTGTGTGTCCGTGTGTGTGGGAGCGCCGCACGTCTGCACGCGCACGCACGACAGGGCAGCGCGAGAGAGAGGGCGGTGTGAGGCAGAGGCCGGAAGCCGCAGCCCTGGCTCCCTCTCTCGCTGACATGAGCACCGCTTCCCCCTGCGCTCTCCCTCCTACTGCTGCTTTGCATCTTTTGGCGTTTTGTTCCTGTGCGGATCCGTAGCGTTGAAGGTAACCAGCAGGTAGAGAATGCTGAATATATCTCTGACCCAGGTCGATAGGAAAAGAGCGAAGCCGGCACCGAAATGATATTTTTGGCTCAGCCTCGGACAGGGCGTGCCGTCATCCGTGTAGTAGACCACCACCATGAGCGCCCAGACGACGCTCAGGGTGCCGAAGCCAACGATGTTGAGCGTCAGGCAGACCCAGCGGAGGCAAAAGCAGCAGAACAGCATAATGAAGCCGAGGATGAAAGCCAAGCCGTACACGAAAATGGAAATGACTGCGAGCACCGCAGCAACGAGAAACTGCAGGCCGCGCTGAGGGCAGTTGGCCCATATCGTGCTCGACTTCTGATCATATACTGTGCTGTAGCACTGCTCCTTTTCACCCCACAATGTCAGGCAGTCTGTGTTGCCGAACCTGCTCGTACCCTTCGGGCGAAACATGTCGATCGGCGTAGCCACCAGCACAAAGAGAAACGCGAGGAACTGGGAGATCACGTAGAGAGTCATGCTGATGTTGCACGCCATCTTCGCACCTTCACACCTGAAAACGGGTGTAAAGCGGATGTGGACGAGAGGAGGAATGGGAAGGGGCGAGTGGGGGCGCGGAGGAGAGTCGAGTCTTGGCACGGGGATGTCTTTGTTGCTGCTGCGTGCACACGCGCTTCGTGGTGTTGTGCGGTTGCCCGTGCGTGTTTGTTTTGGGGCGGGGAGGAGAGGGGGAGAGGCAGAGCGAGAAGTGTGTGGGGGAGTGGTGAGGAGACGGGCAAAGGAGACCGCGAGCCGTGCACGGCTGGNGCAGGTGGGCCACCTGGTGGCATGCACACAGACATAGGGAGAGGGGGCCGGTGCGCGACAGGCGCGCCGCAGCGGCAGCG
>NC_018312.1:1670815-1671993 GCF_000234665.1 Leishmania mexicana MHOM/GT/2001/U1103
CCCCACAAAGTCAGGCACTGTGTACTGGCAAACCTGCTCGTACCCTTCGGGCGAAACATGTCGATCGGCGTAGCCACCAGCACAAAGAGAAACGCGAGGAACTGGAGAAGGGCGTAGAGAATCATGCTGCACCTGCACGCCATCTTCGCACCTTCACACCTGAAAACGGGTGTAAAGCGGATGTGGACGAGAGGAGGAATGGGAAGGGGCGAGTGGGGGTGCGGAGGAGAGTCGAGTCTTGGCACGGGGATGTCTTTGTTGCTGCTGCGTGCACACGCGCTTCGTGGTGTTGTGCGGTTGCCCGTGCGTGTTTGTTTTGGGGCGGGGAGGAGAGGGGGAGAGGCAGAGCGAGAAGTGTGTGGGGGAGTGGTGAGGAGACGGGCAAAGGAGACCGCGAGCCGTGCACGGCTGGGGCAGGTGGGCCACCTGGTGGCATGCACACAGACATAGGGAGAGGGGGCCGGTGCGCGACAGGCGCGCCGCAGCGGCAGCGAAGACGGGGCAGAGGCGCATGAGAAGGGGGGCAAGCGGTGTGGACAGAGAGCACTGCTTGCCACCCTCCTGGCAAGCCTTGCCTCCCCTCACGGGCGCCTTACCTGCTGGCCTCCCTCCCCCGCCGCTGATCCCCTCCTGCGCCGCACACCGCCCTCGCGCCCACAGCGCACGCCCCCTTTTCGTCTCTGCCCCCTCCCTCGTTCAGCTTCGGCAGAGAAGCAGCCGCCGCGGCGCACAGCCGGCACGAGGGACACGGGGGGGGAGAGAGCGCAAAGGGCCACCGTGGCGCAACTCGTCGCCCGCGGTTGCCTGTTGCTTTCTTTCCCCTTGCGCTGCCCCGCGCGCGCCTGTGTGAGGCCTGCGGTGCGCGCGTGCGTGTGCGGCAGGGCTCCAGCACGCTCCATCCGGCACCGCCGCCACCGCCCGCCCACCCCGTCACCCGTGCGCCACTCTTCACAGCACCAGAGAACAGAAGAAACATCCACGACGACAGCGCGAGGAGAGACAGCGACACAAACACACACACACACACACCTCCTCCTCCGTCGCGGCTCTGGCACGCAGCACCACCGGCGCCGCAGCCGCGACTCCGCATGTGCGCGACTGGGCGGGGGTGCGAGTCGGAGGATGTGAGGGTGCCCCCCCCCTCCATCAGCGTCCACTCCCCTCCACCCCCATCACCA
>NC_018313.1:0-63917 GCF_000234665.1 Leishmania mexicana MHOM/GT/2001/U1103
CTAACCCGTACCCTCCCCCGTACCATAACACACGCACACAACAACCTTTAATAGACCACACACACCAAGTCACAACAACACCCGTACCCTAACCCTAACCCTAACCCTAACCCTAACCCTAACCCTAACCCTAACCCTAACCCTAACCCTAACCCTAACCCTAACCCTAACCCTAACCCTAACCCTAACCCTAACCCTAACCCTAACCCTAACCCTAACCCTAACCCTAACCCTAACCCTGACCCTGACCCTGACCCTGACCCTGACCCTGACCCTCCCCCGTACCATAACACACGCACACAACAACCTTTAATAGACCACGCACACCAAGGGATAACAGCAACGCAACCACAGTCATAACCACAACTATCACCATCACAGTTCTACCTCACACAGGTCTGCATATAGCGCATCAGCAGCGCAAACAACCCACAATACACAGAAATACGGCAGCAGTTTAAACGCACACAACAGGCAGTGTAGCTAGCGGACTCGTGCAGCGAACGCCCCCGGTGATGCCCTACCGCGTCATAGGGGCAGTGCGAACAAGCGCACCGGCACACACACGCACATAATAACCAAAGCGCGGCGCGTGGAGGAGAGCATCCCAGCGAATATCCGTTTCTTCCTCTGTGTCTTTAAGGTTCGTATTTCTCATCACGGCAGCGCACGTTTCTTGAGAGATTGCGGGGCGAATGAAAAGGTGATAAAATGAAGGGAAAGGGTTGCCGTTTGACTGCCGAAAGCGGAAAAAGTTACCGATGAGGGGGGAATTCAAAAGGCAAAACCCTGTGTAACTTTTTGCGTTCCTGAAGAGCAGAGGCGTCCCACACATGGTGTGGCTGTAGGCGGGTGGAGCGTGATTGGGAATTTTTTCGGAAAGATGAGAGGATTGTAGAAGGCGAATGGAAGCGAACGAGCGGCGCCTTTGGGAACGCACGGTGGTTACACAGGGGCCCCGCATCACAACGCCTGCGCGCGCGCGCCGCACGGCCGTTAGTTCAGTTAGTCCTCGCGGATAGGCGGGGCGCGACGCAAGCGGAAGGGGCGCAGAAACCCGTCACGCGGCCAGGGGCCGATGTACTGAGTATCGTGGGCGCCTTGGCGCGGCATGTGGAGATGAGAAGCGGGCAGACACCGTTGGCGCTTTAAGTGGGGCAGGACGCCGTCATGGAACCTGTTCTGACCTTCGTGAAACAGTGCGATGCGCATCACGTAATCCGGCGGTGCGCGTCACCAACGGCATTCCGTTTTTTTTTTCGCACACCCCACAGCATGCCCAACCGACATCGTTGTTGCAACCCCCCCCTCCGCCTTGTCCAGCGCATGGGGGTGTCACGGTGATTGGTCTGCTTTTGCCCTTTGGTGTCGGCACTGAAACGCCCAGTGGGGGAGACAAACACATGCACACACACCGCTCAGATCGGCGTGGGTCTGACAAGCGCCATCGCTGACACCAGGACACTTACGCATGCACTGAAAACGATAGCTGGGACGCGTGGGCGTCGCCAACTTGCCTTGCGGGTGGGAAAGGGGTGATCTTTGTTTTGGGGTGCCAAGGCCGCCGCACCCGATGTGGAAGAGGCCCTGCCACTTGATGCGGGCAGTCGCGTTTTGGGCGTTGGGCCTGGCACAAATTAGGGCGGCCTGTCGCTGTTGATGTCGTGCCCGGGAAACTTGGCGAAGCCCATGGGATTTACCACGCGCCCGCAGAAAAGAGAAAGGTTTTCTTTGACCGGACAGCGGGAAGCAAAATCATTCCCCCCCCTCATTCCGTGTTGGAATGACTTCTCGGCAACGAAGTCCTAATTTGATGCATCGTGCATGGTGGAGGAAATGAGGGAAAAACGATACCATGAGATCGCTGGGCGTTGGTGAATTGTCGCTTCTCCGCTGTGTTTTTGATACCCCACGCATCAGGAGAGAGGATTAAGGCGGACGGAGGTGTTCGTGTAGCGAATTTGGTGCCTGGACTTGGTATACGCATGGACCCTGTTTGGGTGGGGCGGCTATTTGTACGAGGAATATACCCATGTGCGACGGCGGGCGGCACGAAAAGGTCTGTGATCTTCTTGAAGAAATATCTTAGAATGCAACTATACCTCCTCCTCCTCTTCCATTTTGCATGTTTGGTCATTTTTCGGTCACGCTTGTTAGCGGGGTAGATTCAACTTTTTCTGTCCACAGTAATGGAGAAGGAAAGCACTGGTTCGACAGGAAGCGGCGCTGTCAATCGCGAAGTGGCGCTGGAGAAAATATTAGCAGAGGAAGTGGCAAAGCGATGTGAAGCAGAGCGAGAGGCAGAGGAATTGCGGAGACAGATGCAGCTGCTGGAAGCAGAAGTCCTTGATCTGCGACGAGCCCGCGGCGCAAAGAAGGGTTTTGTTTTATGCACATCTGCTGGCCACGAAGGCGCCGCCGCACCAACTGCTCGTGATGCGGATTGTACAGAAAATGGAGGCTCTGCGCTTCACAATGAGATTAATCGGCTGAGGCAGTGTGTGAAGCGGCAAAATGCCCTTATCGATGTTCTGCGCCGGCAAAAAGTTCTCCTTGAAGCTAGCGCCGCTATCAATATATCTGTGCGCGACTTTAACAAGCAGCTGGAAATCCACAAGGTATAGAATTGTTTGTTTTTTTTCTTGTGGGTATCTGTGTACTCCCACTAAGGATCACCTCTGGGATGCAATGCTTACGGTGATTCTTGTTCATTTGCATGTGCTACGCTGTGCCAGAATATCGGAGATGTATTTGTGTGATGGAGTACTCATCTCGGGGCTCTTTTTTTCCTTTCCACTTCAAGGTGCGAAATGTTCGACGGCTGCCGCCGCGAAGCAAACAAAAAAAAAAAGAAAGGGCGAAGGAACAGAATAAAAACAAAAAATTGGACAGCGAGAGTGCTCGAGAGCTTTTGGATGAGGATGATTACTTGTCCAAACGAGCAGTTTCTTTTTTTTCCGACTGAGACGCCTACTGTTATGAAAAGTGCTGCTAAAAGGTGCTCAGAGGGATGCAAAGAAGGAAGGCTGCTGTGAATGGCACCAGTGCATATGTGCTACAATGACAGGGCTTCCTCCGATGAATTAGCCCCGCAAACCCACGCGGGCAAAGATACTGTGTTCCAGTTTCTTATCCTCAATTTCTACAACCTCTTTGAAGTTGGGCGTTCGTTTTCAAAGCAAGTCCTATTGATGATGGTGATAGGCTGAGCGGAAGCCCACCAACTTTATCAAAAATGACGTGTGTTACTGGAGACGATACCGGTATTGTGAAAATATGGGACATCTCGAAAAGCAGCGGTGCAACGCTCAAGTTCTCATTTGGTGAGCAAAGCCGGAAACGCGCCATAATGGGCATGTGCTGGCAGGATAGTAGCACGTCGTCTGTAGCATTCTCATCGAATGATGGCGTTCTTTCTGTGCTGGACCTCAACGACTACATTGTCAGCTCCTCTGTGAAGGCGAACACCGTCGCAGGGCTGCCCAACGCCATGTCGTTTGTGAAGGGAAAGCTTGTTCTTGTCTCGAAAGATGGCGAGGCGAGCATCTTCAATAGTGATCTCACACCATCATTGTCGCTGGCGGGCAACGGGCCAATCGATGCGCTGCATATCCACCGTAAGTTTGGCATGGTTGCGATGGGCGGTAGGGAGAATGATCTGTGTGTCTACGACTTAGCTTCCGAGGCCCTGGAGGAACCCGTTTTCAAGGCGCGAAACGCTCGAGACCACATTTTAGATGTTCCATTCCCAGTGTTTGTGACTGGCGCGTGCATTGTCAACCCGTATGTTTTTGCCACTTGCACTGCGTATCATCAGGTACGGTTTTATGACCGGCGTTCGAATGACCGACCAGTGCAGGAATTCGAGATTTGTAGAGAAATTGAACGGCGCCCGACAACAATGCTGCAATGGAATGCGAACAAGTTCCTGATTGGAGAGGCCAGCGGCGACGTTCACTTGTACGATACCCGGCGGGGTTTTTGCTCTCGCGCGAAACTGCGTGGCGGTGTCGGAAGTGTAAGGTGCATGTGCAAGCATCCCGCTGGTCATCAAATTCTTGGTGTCACGGGGCTGGACCGCAAAGCGCGTCTGTACCACGTGCCGACGGGAAAGTTGCTCATGTCAGTGTACGTAAAGCAAAAGGCAAATTGCTTGCTGCTTGACAAACAACTGCCGCTGAGAGATAAAGTTGCGGCGTTCAGTGGCGTCGTGAACACGAAGCAGCCTGAAAAAGCCAACACGCTAGGAGATGCTTTGTGGGATGACATGGACCCGGTGCTGGATGATCTCGACGAAAAGGAAATTGTAGGGGACGCTGCCGCCGAGAACAGGCGAAAAGTGCACCGAAACGAGTGATTGAGCTGAATCGATGTTTTTTTCTGCTTTACAGTATTGGAAAAAAAAGTGAAGGATCTATAAATAGGGCGAGTAAGGATTTTATGTCCTACTGTGAGAGCAGAGTGACGGAAACGCAGCACCGAGTTCCATAGTCTACTTGTTTTGCGCGATTAAAGAGTAAAACTGTAAGTTGAAAAAGCTACACATCAGTACCGGTGCACTCATGCATCTTAGCTAGCAGGCTGTTTTCAGGGGTATCCACTGAGGGGCAGAAACGGTGCGTGCGATATTTCTGAAACCCATCGGAAGAGGACTGCAGCCGCCTTTTCACACTGGAAGGGATTACCTCAGCAGAACTGAAAATGGGAAATGCACCGCGGGTCAGTGCTTATTAATTCAGCACACATAGCAGTGCATTTCTCTTTTTTTTTGGTTTTCCGTCGTGCGGAGTACTTCAGTACTGTGCTTCCTGCTCACACATAGGTGATATCTCAATGTTCTACTCTCTTCTTTTACTGTTTCCTTTCTCTTCTTACATGTGCACTTGCTGTGGGCTAAGTTCACCAATCGTGTTTCTTGACAAGAAGCAAACACAAGTGTAGGATTGTCGCCAGCATACAGTTGCAGTGTTCACCTGGTCTTCTTTTAGCACACCACATTTTTATCTTGCATCAAAAACATGGCCTCTTGCCGCAGTGGCCGGCTCCCGATGCCAGATGATCCGCTGTTCAACTCGACGAACATGCACGGTCTGCGCCACAGCAGCCGTCTTGCGGGTCTTGGCATGCTTGCCGTGATTTGGATTATGTACGAAAAGCTGCGTCACTCACACCACTACATCACTTACAAGGGCCCCGAGAACCCGTTCGCGCGCATTCGTCATCGCCGTTTCCCTGGTGGCGCGTTCATGTTCGGCTGGGGTAACAACGGTCTGAATCGGGATTGTGGTATCAAGGAATTTGAGTGCTGGGCCGGTTACACAGGTAAGGAGTACACGTACTAACTTCATGCCCCCTCGCCGTCTACTGTTCAGCCGGTGTATAACACTCTTTTTGTTTTTGTGCCCTAGGACTTGTAGTTAGGTACAGTAGCACTGGAAGGTGTTGCTGGAGTGCATCAAAGAAACGGAAAATATGCTTTCGTTTAGTTTTATGCTGAGTTATGGATTTGTTTATGAAGCAAAAAAAGAGAGGCGTAGTCCTTTTATTTGCATTAGTCTACACTTCGGTGCCTTTCGGCTGTAGACCCTTGATACGTGGCTGCTTTTCAGCAGAACATGAGGGACAAGACAGTGCATGCTCTGTTGGTTTTCAGCACGCACACACACCGCATGGAAGGTGATTCATGGTCGCCTGAGTGGAGGAGGATCGACGCCAGTTGGTAGCTAATCTATTGCCTCAAATTCATTTTTCCCCGAACTTCTGCTGCAACTATTACCGGTCTCTTTCTCTTTACTTCTCTCTTTCTCGTCATCAGGAAATATTCCGTTACCAGAATCTCTGCACCCCTCCTTGTGCACAAATTGCTTCCTTTGGGGGATGGTGGCACGCGCTACTCTTACAGAAGAAGCTG
The DNA here is from genome assembly GCF_000234665.1 of Leishmania mexicana MHOM/GT/2001/U1103. NCBI lineage: Eukaryota > Euglenozoa > Kinetoplastea > Trypanosomatida > Trypanosomatidae > Leishmania > Leishmania mexicana. The sequence continues at coordinate 5,912 of NC_018313.1, forward strand.
CTGCCTCGTCCCTTTTATCCCCAATATAGAAGGATAGGCGTTTACGATGAACAGAGGTGATATCGTGCGGAAACAACAACAGCCATCAACCTCTGCCTACGATCGCGACAAGTTTCTGGAGGCGATGGAGCGGTACTCGAACTACGTGAGCTCGTGGAGTTGGTTGATCGGCGGACCCTCTAGTTATTTTGTTGTGGAACCGGAACAGTCGTCGGCTGAACCTTCGCTTTAGCAGTAGCTTTTTGTTGTTGCTGTTGAATGGGCACATGTTCACTGTGGTAGTTTTCAGGTAGTCTCTGCTCCGCGTAGGAACGCGCTTCATTTGGTTTCTCTCATAGCTCACGAGGCTCCGTCTTCAACAAAAAAAATGTACAAAGGTGTAGTCGTTCATTGAATTGAGAGCGGCGAGCTGAGTCTACTAAAGTTCTCAGCTTGTGGGCATTGCGCTCGCTGGAGTCTCCATACTTGCCTTTTCCCTGGATGGGTGCGCTTATTCATGACGCGCCACCTTCCCCTGGTCATCATGTTACCGATGGTTTTCGTTCTACTTGAAACGCTGCTTCGGTCACCTGTCATTTTCGCTCGCTTCTTTTTTTCGATGAGTAGTGCAGTCTCTCCAAATCCATGGACGCAAAGGAATTTGTTCAGCGCTTTCCAAAGTCGGCCCTCAGCGCCAAGCTTGTCTTGTCTCTGGAAAGCACAGAGCAACGGGATTGCGTTGTGTCGCTCATTGATGACGCCGTTTACTGTGACTCCTGGGAGGCGTACTTTGACTTTGCCGAGCGCAATAATGTTGCCATTACGGAGGATGTGGCGCTGGCTGCCGTGCAGGCAGTCGGATTGGATCCACTCAGCGCCCCTTTGTGGGTGAGGGCTGCGGCCTGCTGCGAATCAGTGGAGTCGCGAAAGAGCCTGTATGAGTTTGGCCTCTCGGTTCCGTTACATGGCTGGCAGCGCCTCTTCGAGGAATATCGCCGCTGCACTAACGGCCATGAGGACGATCACGCGCTTTCCGAAACCGAATGCTGGTGTGTATCCAATGTGTTGACAGCGGAGAAGTGGCCAGACCGTTACGCCAAGCTGGACACGGACGCTGAGGCCGAGGAGGTCCGACAAGCTTGGCTTGAGCTTTTTTCTTGTATGCTGACGGGTCTGGCCGCCACGGTGATTGCCAGAGACCTACAGTTGCGGCGGATTGAGCTAGCAATGCGTCAAATGTGCAGTCAGTTGCCAGGGGATGACTCATGCTGGTACCAACTTGCTCTCTTTCAACTTCGAATCTTGGAGGACGCCGAGGCGGCGAGGAGGACTGTTGCGAGCGGGATAGCAGCAGCAGGGCCATCGTTCGCCTTGGAAAATATTGCTTCCGTCGTGGATGGTGTTGTGGGTGTCAGTGACAGCAGTAGCACCTCGAGCGCTGATGCGCTCAGTGCAACAAAGGCGTTGATGCAGCAGCGCCGTGCTGCGGAGGAATTGGCGTCAGATGGGGTTACAAAAGACCGGGTGCGTGCTTTGCGCTCGGTAGGAAAGGCCGCTGCTCAACAGGGGCTTGGCGATTGGAAGGTTTTCTCGCAGTGGCGGTGCGCGGAGGACATGGCAGTCCACGACACCAAAATGGCTGCCAAGGTGCTGGAGAACGGCATGATCTGTTGCTCGCACTCCCCCACTGATGCCCTCCTGTTGGGTAGCGAGGCGGCACAGTACCACCTCTTGCAGCGTCACGAGCGCGAAGCGCTGGGCTACGCGGAGCAGCAGATTGAGCAACAGGCCGGGCTGCATCACCGCGGCAAAATCATGGCGTCGTGGAACAGCCTTGTGCGTATTGAGAGCCTCCTTGGTCTGAGTTTTTCGAAGGCGGCAAAGCGGCGTGCAGAGCTGTTTCCGCAGAATCGCATTTCCACGTTCATGGAGAACTGCAGGGTCGGCGACTACTTGCCGTGCGACAAGAGTACCTTCCAGTGGGTCCGCTTCGTGGAGGACTATCAGGTGGACAAGGCATCCGTTGAGGAAACACCTTTTCATGGAATCGCCCCCCCTCGGAACAAGGCGGTGGCGGTAAAGCGTGGGCAGCAGGTGGAATGCGAAACACCTGACGACTCGCAGTGGGAGCCTTTTGTGCCGCCGCCCAGCTGCTTGCCTTCTCGCGAGGAAGAGAATCCTGATGATGTCACCGGAGTCCGAGAACTGCGCGGAAAGCTCGTATATCGCGTGAAGGTGGACTCGCGCACAGCGGCACGGTGCCAGAGAGAGAAAGCAACGAGGCAGCGCTCCAAGACGGGAGAGAAAGCCATCGAGCGCGGCGGTGCTCTCGGGGCGCTGATGCGACGTGTGTGTTCAGTGAATCTTACGGCTGGCCAGACGAAGCGGTTGCAGTCGGTCTCCGCAGATTGGGTTGTTCACGTGCTGACCGTTTCAGAGCTCGATTTGGAGCGGACGCTCAAGGAACGCGCTGAGCGACAGGAGAGTCATGACATGTCTGTGTAAGAAGAGAAATTCTAGAGGAAGGGGCACTGGGTGCTGACGCAGAGCACAGAAGCTGCGTAAGGGATCTGGGCACTGCCGTCCCTCGTTTATCCGGGAAGGTATAGTGCGCGCTAGTTGGGTATCCTCATGTGATGCTCATCTTATGGGGCTGTGCAGTGAGGCAGCCGACCAAGAAGCAATGATGCAACGGGAAAGAAGACGAGCAAAGGCCCCCAAGTAGGGCCATGCACGCGAGGCACGCTGAATAAGTCATGTTATTGGTACCAAAGGTTTCTGGCTCTCGATCTACACCTCTCTCTATGCCTTGCTCTCAGTTCTTGCAACGCGTCCTTTCCTCTTTCCTCCTCTTCCGGTTTTTGCTTCCACTTGTCGTTTTCTCTTGCCGCGTCTGGCGCACCACTGTGGATGCGTTGTGACTGCCAAACTGCATGATCGATATCAGATGTCATGATGCTGCAAGAAGTTGTCACCGGTGAGGCGCTGCGTGTTTTAGGGTGCAACCCCTTCGAGGGGATCACCACGAAAACGCGTCTGCGGCAGCTGCTGCAGACGCACCAAGGCAGAGACAAGCTGTTCAAAGTAGCACAGTATTTGCTGCGCATCCGGCTGTGGTGGAATTCCGTCGACTTCAACGTGAACTACGTGCCAGGTGCGAATTTTTCCCGAATGGAAAGGAATCTGATGACCATCATAAATAGCCGCCGCATGTTCCGCCTCGGCCGTTTCTTTGGCGAGTTTGTCCGGATGCGCGTAACGCTCATTAAGGCATCAGAGCTGGTATACATTCCGGTGAACGGTGGCCAGTGGGTGGCGTTGTTCATTCAATGCCAGATGCTGCTAGATATGCTGGCGAGGGGTTTGCTATTCGTTAAGTCCTTGCTGGAGGACGTTGCCTTTCTCGTTCAGAAGGGCTTCTTCCACAGTAACGTAGCTGGCCGTCTCATCTACTTGGCAACGCGGTGCGGACTTCCCGTTCTCACAATTGACTTGTTTCTGAATACGCTGCGCCTTTACCAAGGCATATTAGACGCGTCCGCCACCAAGTCCTCGAATGAAATCATGTTCTCAAAAGACTCCTTCTCTCTTCTGTCCAAGTATGACCGGGTAGATAAGCTGCGCCGCAAGTTGGCGTCCACGACCGATGAGGAGAAGCTGAAGGAGATAATCAAATACCAGCAGCGGGCGGCGCACGACACCAACGATAACGTCGTATACGTGGAATCGTATGCTCAGCTGCTGTGGACCGACTTTGAGCTGCACTGGATCTGCGTAACGGAGGCAAAACTGCTGCTGGACATCTTTGTTGCTCTCTCAGGCCTGAGAGGATGGAAGCTGCAAGGGGCTGTGAGTACCGCAGGTTTGTTCTCTGGGTTGTGCTCCGTCTACCGCGTATGGACGTACGGCCGCTAGCTCTCGCCTAAACCCTCGTCCGCCCGCTCTTGTTGTGTGTTGCATTGTTCCTCAACTTCTTTGTTGTAACTTCAGTTGAAAAGTGATGGCTGACTTATATACATTTGCCACCTAGTTCACCTATGCCTCTCTGCCCTCTTCAGTTTTTTTTCACCTTTTCACCTGGACGAATATTCGCGTCCTCCTCCTCGTTTCCCTGTTACTTCAGTGTGCTTGAGTGCTCTTTGCTTGAAATATCGATCTTTTCTTGCGCCGGCACACGGTGCCAAGGAGTGCATGTCGCGCGCTGAGGCGAGGCAGGAGGGGGGCGGGGCCTATTTGCCTCGGGGTTCTCCTCACCATCAGGTGCTGCGGAGCAGCTAGTGCTACCACGCGTCGCTTGAGGATCATCATAAGGCGGTGCGTACTGGATTTTATGTGGATTCACTCAACCCTCTGCTTTTATCGGCCTCCACATGACCTGGGCGCCGGGCACACCTCTCCAACCCCCTGCTCACACAGAGACACTTTCCCACACCCACGCCTGCTTCTCTTTGTTGGTGTTTTCTGCGGTGACCTTAATTTTGTGTCATTTGACAAAGCACTCCGTTTTCCTGTTGTGCTAGTGCTGAAGGCTAGCGGGATTACGACGCGGGCACACGTGCTGTGGCTTCTCTATTCTTGTCACTTGGGCTGCTGAACTGGACGCCGGCGTGACAGGGGCCGCAAAATGCATAGTATCACAGTTGTGTGCATCAGCGTGGTGCTGGCGCTGCTTCTGCTGCTGTGGATGAAGGTATCGAACCTTGCCGGGGCGTCTGTTCGCAGTGACGTTCTGTTTGTGTTTGCGCACCCGGATGACGAGGCAATGTTTTTCACGCCACTCCTGCATTCCCTGCGGGCACAGCGGGTCACAGTGCATTTCCTGTGCCTGTCCAACGGTAACTACGCTGGGATGGGAAAGGAGCGTGAGAAGGAGCTCTACGCCAGTGGCGCTTTCTTCGGGGTGCAGCGGCGTAACATTCGAGTCGTCGACCACGCCGACTTGCAAGACGGAATGTGTAATATCTGGAGCCCGTTACTTATTCGCAGGGAGATCGAGTCGTACATGCAGAAAGCGGGCAACATCAGCACCATTGTTACATTTGACAAATACGGTGTCTCTGGCCATCCTAACCACATCGCCGTTCACAATGGCGTGCGGGAGCTCAAGGAGAACATGCCTCCAGGGCTCCTCCACCTGCAACTCAGAACACGGAATCTGCTGTTGAAGTACGTTGGACTGCTGGCGGTTCTTCCTTATGCCCTGTGGTCATCCACATGCGTTAGTCGCACCAGCTTTGTCGCTGTCATTCCACCCGCATCCGCCTGGGAGAGCATGGCCGCGATGCGCAAGCACGCCGGTCAGCTTGTCTGGTTTCGCTATTTGTTTGTCATTTTCTCTTCGTACACGTACGTGAATGAGATCGAAGAGCTCTAGCTGGCGGGAGGGAGGGAGAGGGGGCGGGGTGCAAGGCGTGGCAAGACTGCATAGAGCAGAGGGTAAGATGATTAATGAGCCGCTGTCAGCTGAAACTCACGTGCACGAGAGCCTTCTGCTCTTTTCGATTTGGGGGCTTTTGCATTATTGTGAAGGACACTGCTTGTCTGTTTGTTTATCCACAGGTGAGAAATGTTTCCTTGATGGACTGCCTTCGTGCCGGAGAGAAATAAATCCTAGTGGCGTTGTGCAGTCCAGCAATCGAAACATGCGCCGGACTTGCTTCGAGTGCTCCGATTGCGAGTCCATAGTTGAAAGCTGTGTATCCGTTTTTCTTGTTTCGCCTTCGCCGTACATGGGGGCTCAGGCAGCCGTGTGCGGCACCTCGCTCCCCCTCCCCCTCCCCCTTTTTCCCTCCCGTTTTCTCGCTCCTTTCCAAGCTGTACCATCTTGTTTCCCCTTCGGTTGACTGCTCCTCTCTTTCTCTCTGTTCGCCCGTCGCGTGATTTCTCGCGCTCATTTGTTCATCGTGAGGGACAGATGCCGAAGACAAGTTTTCAGACGCTCCACGTGGGGGATATTGCCACGACACTGACTGGTGCGCATGGCCTCCTGTTCGCGCTCCGGAAGATTGGCAGACTGGCGTATAGCAGAAGCGACGCTTATCGACAACTGCTGCCTGGCCGCTTTACCGACAGTCCGTGTGTGTGGCGGCGGCAGCCTAACCACGAAAATTAGACCAAGAGGTTTAACTGGCTTGTTTCACGGAAGCTGAGCGTCATGGCACAAGTGACCGTGTGCGCTGCTACTCTGACGGAGCTCAGTGGCGAAGGACTCACCCCGTGAAATGTCCGACGTATGGGAGAGGAAGAGCTAGTATAAAAAAAAACAGCACATTTGCAGCATGAACGTTGTCAATCGAAAGGCGAAACACATTGTTCACGTTACGGGAATACTGTTTCGAGAGTATGACGGCAAGGAGCTGCGCGATTACGACCTGGTTGTTGCACTCCTCAGCATGGATTCCAGGATGAGAATTGTGTTCTATGCTGTCGCCGACCACCGGGTAGTTGGGATCGGTGTGAATGTACGTGTGCACCGCGTTTCGCAGCGCCCGGACTGCTAGCCAAATAGAGCCAAGTCCTTGGAGGGCATGCGTAATGCACTCGAGGGACTTCAATTGCTGCATGTGTTTGGTCGACGACGTGTGCGTCTTTGCGCTACCTGTCCGAAAAAGGTGATACTAAAGCACAGCTGTGTATAAGGTTGGCCACAGACTCTTTTTATCTCCTGCTCCTACACGGATCTGCTGAGGTCGATGCCCGGTCTTTCAGAGTCCAGCCGTTTGCTCTCACCCAGTCCCATGTGTTCCGCGTTGATTTAACTACCTTTTTTTTATTGCCACTCCCCTTTCCTTCTCTCGTACTGATGTTGTACCGCTTCACATATGCGTCCTCTGGAAAGCGAATCCGCTAGGCTATAGAAAACGTGGCAAATCCAGCAGCTAAGAATCAAGGGCTTGCTGTGTCGCGTCGTGCCTGTGGCCTCCCCGGAAATCGCTTGACAGCCGCACAGCACTGCATACATTACCACAAGTGATATTTGGATGGCGTTCAACTGTCTACATCGCCCTGACTGTCGACTTCATGACTCCTTTTTCTCCGTACCTACGCGCACTCTGAAGGAAAGACGAACGAGCGGGACTGTGGACCATGAATAAACGCTCCTTTACCCCGCCGTCGAATTGGGGGCAGCTTTTCGCGCGCCTGGAGGATTATCGAAAACACTTAAAGGCCCCGGTGGACACGATGGGGTGCCACCGCCTCCGCGACGAGAATGCACCAAAGGAAGTTCAGCGCTTCCACACCTTAGTGGCGCTCATGCTCAGTGCACAGACAAAGGATGTCGTGACCGCGGCTGCGATGGATGCGCTCATCAAGCGCGGACTGACTGCGCAGTCGGTTCATGCGATGACAGAGAGAGAATTGGATAAGCACATCTGCAAAGTCGGGTTTCACAATACGAAGGCGAGGAACATCAAGGAAGTCGCTGCGATTCTCATGAAAGACTACGATGGAAAGGTACCGCGAGAGTATGCGGAGGTGATTGCACTGCCCGGCGTCGGCCCCAAGATGGCAAACCTGTTTTTCCAAGACGCCGATCACCGCGTTATCGGCATTGGCGTCGATACACATGTGCACCGAATCTCGCAGCGTTACCGGTGGGTACCAAGCACTGTGAAGACACCGGAGGACACGCGCAAGGCGCTGGAGTCGTGGTTGCCTCTGGAACATTGGGGAACCATTAATTCTCTCATGGTGGGTCTCGGCCAAACAGTATGCACCCCACTCCGCCCGAAGTGTGACATCTGTGAACTTAGCGGCATTTGCCCAAACGCGTTCAAGGAGACACAGCAGAAGCGCCTCCGCGCAAAAGGGCTCCTGGTGGAGAAAGAGGAGCCTGTGTCGCACAAAAAGCGGAGAAAATGAACGTAGTGAGCTGCTCTGCACTTTCACCAGTGGACGTGCCAATCGAACTCCCCTTCACCTTGTCACCAGCGAAGGTGTGCTCGCTCGCACAGTGCTTCTTTGTTGTTTGCATGCACTTGTCATCGTCGTAATACGTATCGGATGGCACCATTCCGCTGAGGAAGTAATAGTTTTTCTGTTCCTCCTCCCCCAGTTGAGAACAGGGGTGAAGAGGATCCCAGCGCCGGTGTAGATGGGCCTGTGTGTGTGTGGTGCGATGAGGCAGTGACCGTCTCACACCTTCACGTGCTTTTAGACAAGATCGCGACTATGCCCTATTTTCGGCAGTTGTCGCGTGCGCGCTCGCCACGCGCCAGGGAAGCGATGCCGCTGATGACAGCTCTCGTATATAGCCCCCATCGCTGCTTGTACTTCGCATACTCTCCTCTCTGCCCTTTGGAAACTTGGGCCTGCATTTCTCATTTGCGCTTTGTACACTACCAGATAACTTGAAGCTTCAAGCGTCCAAACCTATTAGCAGTTCTCTTCTTCGTTCGCTTCCTTTTTGTTCTGCTTTCTCAGTGCTCTGCCGTTCTCTCACCAGAAAACCGACGCCGGGAACAAAAAGAAACCACTCAGATCTCCAGCCATGTCTTACCCGTCTCCGTTCACTCGCAATGTGTACATTGCCAGCCTGCCAGAGGACTACTCCGAGAAGGATCTACTGGATCTCTTCTCTCCCTTTGGCCGCGTCATCTCCTGTACAGTGAAGTACGACAAGGAAACTGGACGGTGCAAGGGGTACGGCTTCGTCTTATTTGAAAATGAACAGGATGCGTTGAACGCCGTGATCGCGCTCCAGGGTCACTCCATCCAGAGCACACGCGTCCAGGTGCGTTTGGCTCGTCCGGAGGCTTCGGCAAAGAAGATGTATCCGGTGATGATGCAGCAGCAGCTGATGAGTGCGTGCATGCCGTACCAGCCGGTGTACGTCATGTACGTGCCGTCGCCCATGTACAGCCCGATGTCGTTGGTGCAGGGTTGAGGAGTGCACGGGCGAACGTCGACGCGTCTTCTGAGGCGTATCCGGCCCGCTGTGAACAACGTCACAAAATGACAGTTCCATGCAGCGGGAAACGGCCTTTACGTTTCTGAAAAGTGGCACAGCACCCTCTTTCATTTTTTCATATTGCTGGTCCAAGTATGCATCCACTACATCCCTGCGTACTCCATTCAACTGAACTTATTGATTTTAGCGTTTACTCTCCAACTCGCACCAACTACTTCCTCGCATTTTTATCTGTCCTTTGTCTCTCTTTTGTATCATGCTCCCGTTTTTCTTTTCTGTTTCTCTCATTTTTTTCTGTCAGTTTATTTGATGTGGATTTCTAAGCTTTATCGGTTTCCATCTCTCGCTTGATTTTTGTTCTTCTTTTCAGTTGCTTGTCTTCTACACGAACTCGGAAAGTCGAAAAAAAGAAGTCCTTTGGTCAAAGAAAAAAAAGAACGCCATACATACCGTCGTCCCCCCCCCCTCCCTCCCCGATCCGTGTGCGTCACGTCACAAACGGGACGAAAAGCCACCGGAGTGCCTTTGCTGTGAGCAAAACTGAAAATAAATATTTGCCGACAAAACGAGGCAGAGGAAGGTTCTGAAAGATACGGTGCGAGTAAGGTAAAAAGCGAGTGAACCCAATAGAGAAAGAGATTACTCGAAAACAACAGCGATCAAGTGCCAAGCCAGAGGAAGAGACGGAGAGCGCCACCTTAGTTGAGAGGCTGTCTCGGCCTCTTTCCAGATCTTCCTCTTCTCGCGTGCATTTTTTCTTTTTGCCTTCTCTTTTTTCTTCCTTGTGCTTCGCAAGTCGTTTTGTTTTGTTCATACTAACGCACAGTGATATATGTCCCGTGTGCACTCCAACTGAAACAAAGAATCTCAACAGAGAGGGAAAAAATACAGCATTCAAAAGAGATACACATTTATTCAACACGTACTTTATTTGGAGGGAAGAGAGCGTAGCTCCGCATCTGAAGTTATCTGTTTCTGACTTCCTTGTCCCCCCCCCCTGGCCTTCAAGTATCGTTGGCACGCTGAAGACAGAAAAAAGTGCTGGGACAGGTGCAGCCATGACAGAGAGCGTGCGCATATGTTTGTTTGCAGATACAAGAATAACAAAAGTAAACGAGCAAAGAAATGTGCCCAACTCGCAACAGAGCTTCTTTGAGCGTGTTTAGTCTCTCAACGACCAATGAAACAATAAAGTAGCCACACCATGAATTCCGACACCGCGACATGCGACACATGCAGCACAGCGGCAGATGAAAGAGCTAGTGTGCTCTTCAAGGATACTGCGTGGAGCCACAGGCGAGCACCTGCTGTGAGGGAGCTGTGAAACGTGCCACCATGCGCCTGCGTCTCATCACCGACGACTCAACTCATCGCGCTCAGTGCCGTCAGGTGTTTATTAGTCTGCCACTCAGCCGTCGTTGTACACCCCCTTTTCTTCTGCGCGAACGCCTGTAGCTGCTCTCTGTTCTCCCCCTCGGCTTGGCTGAGGCATTCTTTGTGTCCGTCTGTCCTTGCCATGCTACTCGACTGCCACCTTCTTTTGCAGCCTTTAATTCGACAACCCCTTTCCTACCGGTTTGCATCTCCTGTTTTCCTCCTGAATATCTTCATTTAGAGCACTGTTCGCTGCGCCATTGTGCTCAGTCTTGACCGAGCACCGAAAGTCTCCCAGCTTCACCCGCAAGCAGCAACGGTGATCTTGCAGTGCTGCAACTGTTTCCACATACATCTCCACGCGCGCATAGGTCAGCAGGAAAGCATCGGCGAACCTCTCCCGGCGCCAGGAAGACTGTGACGCAATGGGACCAAACCGACAGCGGAAACCACCAAATCCGGGCCGTGGCGGCCGGGGGCGAGGACGAGCGGCGGCGGCACCTGCCGGCGCATCGACGAAGGCAGCCCCGTCGATGATTACCAACGCTGGCAGAGACCTCATCATCGATGTACTGCATCACGCTGCCACGGGAGGCAGCGTGCCAGTATCTGAGAAGCACTTTGATGCCAAAATCTCTTCCCGCATCACGTTTCAGCGCAATGCGCCCCTTATGCCCTCTGAAATCCTGCAACGGCTTTATGAGGGCTTGGGTTTTCCGCGAGACCTTGTCACGCAGTACCTGGCGGACCTCGCTCAGACGGTTGAGGTGCCGTCATTTAGCGATGTAACGGAGCTGCTGGATGAGGCCGGGCCTTTTCAGTCGTTTCTAGTTCACAGCTGCTTTGAACTTTTCAACTGCATGACCTGGTTCTCGCGTGAGGAGAGCAACGACAAGGTGAGCCCCGAGGAAGGCGATGCGATTCTAGAGAACGAGATTGGCACGATTGAGAGTCTCTTCAGCGACAGTTTTCTTGGTCGAAAGCACTTTGACGATGACACAAACGACCGCGAACTGTACTTCGGCTTTCGCACCGCTTATGAAAAGCAGTTGCTCGTAGTCGTACGCTTCCCGGACTATTATCCGACAGAGACGCCGGTCATTTACGTGCAACCGCTCCGCAGAAGCTCACCCGAGTCGCTGCCAAGTCTTGTCGTGGCGCCGTCGTGCACGAAAGACATTTCGGCCGTCGACAGACGCGCCATCATGGATGCAGCCGTGCAGGCGATTAATGGGTTTGTGGGTGGCGGGTGTCTGATGGCACTTATCTCCGCCATTCACGGCGCGGTGTCATCAATGGAGGAAGTGCAACCGGCCTCGTCGACGCCGCCGCTGAATAGGGACGCGGGAGCAAAGGAACGGTCTGCGGTGCAGCAGCAGCGCAAGGCGTTCCTTGGCGCTCTCACCGGCAACAGTGCGGCCGACAAAAAGGCCACCGAGGAGTCCGCAGAGGACGAGGAGGATCGCTTCATTCAGGTCTCGATGCCGGAGAGGGTCGAGTTGGCGACCGTTGACGCCACCAAGGTTGATCGGGAGACGCAGCGCCGCGACTTCTTAGCGTCCGATGCCGCCCTCGACGTGACTCTCAAGTCCTCGTGGGAAAAACTGAAGACAGAGGGTTCTCTGCGCAAGGCGCGCGACTCGCTCCCGGCACACAACGTACGTGAAACGCTGCGGGCGGCCTTACAGAAGCACAACACCGTCGTTATTGGTGGTGAGACGGGTAGCGGTAAAACAACTCAGATTCCACAATTCCTATACGAGTTCATGTGCGAGGAAGGACATGGCAGCTCGGCTAATATTGTGTGCACCCAGCCTCGTCGTCTTGCTGCCACCTCCGTCGCTCTGCGCGTCGCCGAAGAGCGCGACGAAGCGGCTGGTGGCACAGTCGGCTACTCGATTCGCCTAGAGAACTGTGTATCCAAGAAGACGCAGATCACCTACTGCACCACAGGTATTGTGCTGCGACGGCTGCAAACAGACAAGTACCTTGGTCGTGTAAGCCATGTGGTCGTGGATGAAATTCACGAGCGGGGCGTGGATACGGACTTCCTGCTTATCCTGCTACGCGATCTGGTGCGGCGACGACAGGATCTCAAGGTGGTGCTGATGAGTGCCACGATGGACTCGGAGTTGTTTGCACGGTACTTCGATGGTGCCCCGGTCATCTCCATCGCAGGACGCACGTTTCCAGTAAAGGTGATGCACTTGGAGCAAATCATCCCCGAGGTCAACTACACCCTTGAGGAGGGATCGCCGTTCGAGAAGATTAGCGGAGACAAGGAGACGCGACGGCGCAACACGCGCAAGAATGTGCTGAACCTCGACTTGGAGGACGTGGAGGAGGACGTGGAGCGGGAGAAGACGCAGCATAGGCTCGCACAGGTGGTGAGGGCGTCGCCTAAGACACTCGACACACTTGCACGCATGAACTATGACGTGATCAACTATGAGCTGACCGAGTACATTGTGGAATACATCGACACCGCGCTGCGTGTGCCAGGCGCAGTGCTGGTGTTTCTCCCTGGCATGGCCGAAATTCAGCGATGCCTCGAACAGCTGAAGCTCAACCCCCGCCTCGCCAAGTCGTGCCTCTTCTACAACCTGCACAGTTCGCTCGGGTCGTCGGAGCAGCAAGGAGTGTTTCGGCGGCCACCAGCCGGTAAGCGAAAGGTGATTCTGGGCACCAACATAATGGAAACCTCCATCACCATCGACGACGCTGTCTACGTCATCGACACCGGAAAGGCAAAGGAGAACCGCTACAATGCCCGCAAAAGCTTGTCTGAGCTTGTCACGGTGAACATCTCCAAGGCAAACTGCCGCCAACGACAGGGTCGAGCGGGCCGTGTGCAGGAGGGCTTCTGCTTTCGCCTTTTCACCGAGGCGCAGTTCGAAGCCTTTGACGATCACCAGCTCTGCGAGATGCACCGCGTGCCGCTGGAGAGCCTCATTTTGCAGATTTACGCCCTGCACCTAGGCGACGAGGTCGAGTACTTGCAGAAGGCGCTGACCCCTCCCGAGGAACGCGCGATTCACAGCAGCGTCAAAGTACTGACGACGCTTGGCGCGCTGACCGCGGAAAAGCGACTCACCTCTCTCGGACAGCACCTCGCCAACCTACCTCTTGATGTGCGTGTGGGCAAAATGATCATCCACGGTGCGTTGCTGCAGTGCATCGATCCTGTGCTCACCATTGCCGCCTGCCTCGCCACGAGGTCGCCCTTCATTGCATCGGTGGATTTTCGCACCGAGGTGGAGAATATGCGGCGCGCGTTCGCCGGAGAGACGCTCTCGGATCAGCTCTCCTCGTGGTTCGCCTACAACAAATGGGCGTCGGTCCTGCAACAGAAGGGTACCGCCGCCGCACGCAAGGTGTGCGAGGACTACTTCTTGTCACCCGCCACACTGAAGCAGATTGAGTCTACGAAGCGCCAGTATGAGCGCTACCTGTACGAGGCTGGCTTCCTAGACAACGCACCGAGCTCGCATGTGCCACCCTCCAAGTTCATCTTCCCACCCTTCACAACATTAGACGATCGCGTATTTGAGGCGGGAGGACAGCACTTCAACGAGAACTCCACCAGTACACGCTGCATCTTGGCGTGCCTGGTCGCTGGACTGTACCCCAATGTCGCTCAGATGCGGATGCCGCGCGGGCATCGCAGCGTCGGCGGCGGCAGTTACGGGGGACGACACACTGTGAAGTTTGCCACCTTTGACGGGTCGGAGTGTCTGGTGCACCCCTCTAGTGTGGCGGGCAAGGAAACGGCGTTTTCGTCGCCGCTGCTCGTGTACGTGGACAAGGTGAAGACGTCGGCAACGTTCTTGCGGGAGGTGTCGGTGGTGGCACCGCTACACGTAATCCTGTTCGGCAGCGGCAATCTAGAATACCTTGCAAAGTACGAGGAGCTCTGCGTGGACGAGATGACGGGATTTAAGTGCCGCCAGGACGATGCGACGTTGCTGACGCATCTGAAAACACAGCTCGACTCCGCTCTGACGCAGAAGATTAACGACCCGTCGAAAACATGGGAGTCGATCAGCAGTGTGGTGGTCCGCGCCATCGTGAAGCTCCTCAAAGAGGACGGTGGGCGCGCTGGCGGGCTCACAATTATCGATCGCCGTCAGCCGCGGGAGCCGTTGACCGAGCCGCTTATACCGGAGGCGGCGGCGGTCCAATCCGCCGTTCCCGAGGACCAGCCCTTCAAGACGAACAAGTCTTGTTTTTTGTGTGGCGAAACCGGGCACGTGTCACGGTACTGTCCGCACAACAGCACGCATCACAAGGGTGGCCCCCCGGTTCGCTGCTTCATTTGCGGCCAGTGGCACTTTCCCCAGGATTGCACACTGGTGAAGGCACTGAAGCGGTAGTGAGATGTGGCACCGTGCACTTCTTCCTTTTCATCTGACTAGACAGTGCCTTCGGGGCATGGCCGTCTGCCGATTTCTCGCTCGCTCATGCCTGTTTCCTGTTTTCGTCTCACATCAGGTATTCTCTACCTTCGTTTCACGTTCCTGACGCTGCGATTGCAGCAAACGATTAAGCGTAATCCTTTCCCCTTCACGGACTCAGAGGGGGAGGTCGATCATAATGGAGCGCGACAGACAAAAAAATCGGCAAGGATTAGTACGCATGCGCGGTTGCCTGTGCTCGTTGGCGTCCACTCATCTGGAAGCGGAGGAGGTCAATGGCATCTGAAATGAAAATCCTGCTGTGCTCGAGGGGGAGGCGGATACACGAAGGGGGGATCACACTACCCTCTCGCTTAACCTCTGGAATCGCCGCGAAGGGATCGTGTGACTGCGCTGCTGCTTGCTTCTGTACAACAGCGACCACGCCTCTCTCTCTGGCTCTTTGCGCTGCTGTGCGTATTCGCAGCCCTCTACCTGCAGCTCTGGGAAACGTGACAAGGACCGCGTGAGCAGATGCTGTGGAAGCAGTCGCACAAGCACACACACACACACATGTACGCCAGTGCCTTCTCTTTCTGTTCCTCTCTGCCGCGTTGTACTCGTCTCCATGCGTCTCCCCTCCCTCTGTCGATACTCTCTCTCTTGTAACTCTCTTCCTCCGGCATCTAGCTCACACCTACTCACCTGTTACATTCAGTCTTTTCTTTCGCGCCTCTATCCCCTTCCCGTTTCTCCCGAGCTCCAGTTTCCTCCGTGTGTTCGTGTGTGCGTTGGGATAGGCTTTCGACCTGTCTCTCCTCGCACTCTCTCGTTATTACCCTCTGCACTTGCAAGTCCCTTTTGCTTTCCCTCTCCAGGTCTCATGTAATAGTTCTGTGCCCTCACAAACTTATCCCCCACTTTCTTCGTCTACCCCCCCCCTCCCCTCCTTCCCTTTGTGGACGTGTTTGTGTGCGTGTGCACGTTTCTTTTTTGTGCTGTGTTTGACGCGTTTTTTGTTTTGTTCTCACCCTCACTTGATCTCTGGCTCAATTGTGTGCGCTTCCTTCCTTGTTTTGGTTCTTACACCCCGAACCCCCCTCCCCTCCCCTCTCCCCCATTCTCTCGCTTATTGCTTCTCCCGCACGTTACGCAGTTTGCATTAGCTGACCTTCTCTTTGTGCGCTCATCTGCTTGCTCCCACTAGCCCCTTGTTTATCTCTTGCTTACTTTTTTTCGTGATACACACAGTTTAACAAACAAGTACATATATATATATATACATATACCATTCTGTTTTTCTGTGTTCTCGCCCGCGCCCCCTCCATCTCTTCCCCATAGCACTCAAGCGCACCCTTCCGCGGCAGCCGATTTGTGCACTCCGATGATGCACCCGCAGCCCGTCGCGCAGTCTCTCAATGACGACACGTTGAAGCAGAGTCGAAATGTGTATGTCGCCAGTCTGCCGCTCAGCTTCGACGACCAACAGCTTCAGGACCTCTTTTCCCCTTACGGACGTATTGTTTCCGCACGTATCATGCGCGCCAAAAAGTCGCATGCGTCGAAGGGCTATGGCTTTGTCATGTTCCGTGAGGCCAGCAGCGCCGAAAAAGCAATCGAAGGTCTGCACGGCCGTGTCGTGGATGGCTCGCGGATCCAAGTGCGTCGCGCAAACGCCGATGCGTCCATGACGTTCAGTAAAGTGTTGCACACACCCGTGGGCCCGCGCAGCACGCCGTCCACGCAGAGCAACAGTGCCACGTCTGTTTTGCAGTACACCATCCCAGATGCCCCCGCGCAGCATGTCATGTACTCGGCAGCTCTTCCGCAGGCCGCCACCGGTCTGTACGCAGCACAGCCGTCAACCTCTTCGTATGCGATCATTGCGCCAAGGACCTTTCAAGGCCAGAATCCGACCCCCTTATCGATTAATCCAAGTTATGGTGCCATAATGAACTCCCATGTGCTTCAGGAACAGAACGGTGGCATCAGTGCCGCCTACTTTTCGCACATGCAGCCACATCAGGTGTCTGTGCAAGCTGTGCAGCAGCAGCAGCCTGTCTACGTGGTGCTTCTCCCCAACGGACAGCATATCGTCCAGCCTAACCAGTTTTCCATGTAGTCACGCATGAGGTCAGTCCACGCGAGAGAAAAGAAACCAATGGGGACAATCGAATTGCATACTGCGTCACTGCGGAGGAGGAGAAGACGCTTCATCATCCACAGATGCGAGCTTTCAAGTGATGACGCGAATTCGTTGCACGCATGTGGGAGAAAGGACCCGTTTATCTGTCTCCGGCTGGCTTTGCTATTTTTCGTTTTCAGCTTCGTCTTCTCCCTCAGTGCCCCACAGTCCCGTGGCTCGACCCTCCCTCCCCCTCCGCATATCCGCACACGCGTCAGTTTTTCTGTTTACTTTTGTGTGCGTGTGGGGAGGCGCCTGTATAAACTGAGTGCTTTGCGCGGTCTCTTTTCCCTCAAAGCGGAAAAGGGCACACGGAGGGACGCACACGGTACTCCCAAAAGTAACACAATATGGGTGTGCACCCGCCCGGTAACCTTAGAGCAGTAGGAGGTTTGGAGGATGTATATCTTTGCAACTGCCTCGAAGCATGGGCTCATCGCACAACGCATGTGCGGGGGCATGTACGGAGGCGCCCTACTCTTTTTCTGTGCAATCCGCTCCTCACTTTGTGTTTTGTCGTTTCTTGTTGTTCTCAAGCAACGGTAAATAACGGTAGAGCATGCGCACACAGACAGAGACTTACATCCATGTACAACAACCGCCATCATTATGGCGACCGTTATCATCTATGAGAGGTGGAGTATGAAAGCAGTCGAAGGAAACGATAGATGTCGACTCTGCTATGTTTGTGCTCTTTTCTTTTGTACCCTACCTTTCATTTCGTTGTTGTTTTTTGGCCTGGTGCTGTCACACGCTTTGACTCTGCCTCTCTAATACTCTACTCAGTTGATCAGGGGCAAACGAACACACGTGTTCCATCTCTGCCTTTCCCTCTTCCCCCATCAGCGTTTTTTTTTGTCCTTGTCCTTCTGTTAGGCTCCTTTGTGTGAATAGAGATTTATGTGTTTACATGAGTGTGTGTGTGTGTCGTAGCGAGAACAACGGAAAATAAAGGGACGAGTAAGGAAGCAAATGACGTTACTAGTGATAACTGAGACCTTTCTCTCCTCTCACTGATTCTCTACTACTTGTAGATGTGTGGTGAATAGCGTGCTCGAGAGTGAGAGGACGAGGGATGGGCCACCTCGCTTGTCTCTAAAAGAAACGAGCACATGTGGCTTATGCATCTCTTTCGTCCACAGAACACACACACACAGGCGCAAAAAAAGAAAAAAACAGAACTGGAAAAAATGAAACGAGAAGATAAACAAAAAAGCCAAACAATTTTCGAATAAAAAAAAGATACACACATCTGTGATGCACACGTCCTGTCTTGGTGTTGTTGGATCTTGTTGTTTTCGGTTCCGGTTACTGCTCGCTTACGTCTATTTGATCCTTTCTTTCGCCCCCTTCCCTTCCCTTCCCCTTCTCCATGCTCCCTTTTTTTTCTTTACTTCACTCCCTTTGTCTCCTACTTTGGTTTCGCCTCCATCGTCCCTTATTGATGTTTTATGGATGGATGCCCTCTCTCCCTCGTGCCCTTTTCTCCTCCACCCTCACTGTTCCTTTGGTTTTACGCTCTTGTTCCAGGCTGCATCGCTTTTCCCTTACCTCTCTCCGTTCACGCTGATGATGACCAGGGGGACGCCTCCGTGCGCGGTGTCTCAGGTCCCAGTATCCAACGCTGTAGGGGAGTCAAGCAGCACCACCTCCCTCTCTCTTCCTGCCAATGCCGAGCCACCTCTGGTGGTGACAGGGTCAGGTACCTGTAACATAGAGGAGGTCAGAGCGATGTGTCGCTGCTGATGTCGACGGCCAGATCCTGAATACCGGTGTGTCGGAGAGACCTGCAACGGCGAGCACGTTTCTATCATTTATATGATGGCCGAAGTGCCAGCATCACTGGGACGCATCTCGCTGGTCCTCACTGCCTCCTGGTGAGGGGAACCTGAGCGCCACCCCGAGGGGTATGCCCGAGCTGGCGACCAGCGTGATGGGAGGAGCTGCTGTGAGGCAACATGGAGAACGGGTGAGGTGGGTAAGAGTGTGAAGCAGGGGCCGTGCTTAGGTGACAGTCACGGGCATTGTCGTAACGCGTGCCTACGGCTGCTTTGCATCATGCGATCGGGCCTGTGACGGGGTGGGGGAATAAAGTGGAGTTTGACTTCTGTTGTATGGCTGAATGGACATGCTGAAGAAAACGAACCCCGCCCCCTTTCACATCAAATTGTCCCTAATAAAAGGCAATGACAAGAGCCACGGCGCCTCCCACTGACTCGGATACGTGCGTGTACGTGTTCAAGGCATCCAACTTTTCCTTCAACACCTCGTATTCGTGAAAAAGCTGTTTTTTTTCTGCCCCCCCCCCTCTCCTACTCACTCAGATGCTGCCTCGTCTCGATAACGGAATGCGAACGTCAGCTCACGTCCAAGACACACCGAAAAGAAAAACGGAAGGAATGGCGTGACAGATGATTTTGTAAGCAAGCTCACTTTGTTTTTTTTTTTTCGTACTCTCTCCTTCCGTCGTTTTTTTTCCTTGTGTGTCTCTGCATGTGCGTGTGCTTTTTGTGTGGTTTCTCTGCGTCTTGCTGGTATCTTTTGATGTTCTTTCTCTGAGGACGTTCGCCCCTTTTTCCCCCTTTTCTTCTTTAAAGCAATACGCCTTTTTTGCAAAGTTTAGGCAACAAGTTTTATCACAAGTAAGAGTGGCAACAGTGCCTCTGAGGCTGATGCGAGACGCTGGGGAGAGGGGAAAAAATGTGAGACAAATGATGAGAGGAGGCTCCATTACTGAGCACGAGAGGAAAGTGTGTAAGAACTATCTTCTTCCCTATTCCCCCCCCCTCCTCCTCCCCAAGAGGCGCTTGATCTTAGTCTAAGCACCTATATGCCGACTCTCCCCCCTCCCCAACAGCACGTGACAAACGCTGGCGTAACGTTTTTCTCCTCCACGTATTTACTTTCCTACCGCAGTTATTTGTACGGTGCTATGCTGATATACAGATGTCTGTTTTTTTTTCCTACTTCTCACCCCCCTCCTCCGCCGCCCGTGTTTTCTCCTTTTTACCTTCATCCCCTCAGTCTTTCGTTTCTCTCTTGCAGCGCAAGATGCACATGCAACGAAGAAAGTCGATTATCTGTCCCCGTACTGCTGCTTGGGTGCCTCACTCGAATGGGGTGGATCGATCTCTTCAAGAGCACACAGAACAAGCGTACATTGTGGTTCATCATTCTTTTCTTTCGGTGTGTGTGTGCATGTGTGTGCCTTCTTCTTCGGCTTCTTTCTCCATTTTCCCCCACGCGGTGTGTCTACTGGCGTTTGCGTTGTTGGTGTTTTTTATTTTGGCTGCGGCGCACCCCATTTCCGCCTCGCGCTCCTCCTTTCCTCTTCGTGCGTGCTTTCTGTCTTTTTCCTCCGTTAACGTTTCTTTGTCGTTGTTGTGCTCCTTTGTCCGTGTGTGCGCGTGTGTGTGTCTGTTTCTTCCACTTCTCATCTCTACGTTCGTTCGCTTTTTTATGTTTCACCCTATCGCTTTTCTGTTTTCTGCCCGCTTTGTCTTTGTAAAGGAGCGTTCCTCTTCTCTTTGGTCTCCGTCTTGCGTCTTTCTTCTTACTTTGTTTGGCTTCGTACGTGAGCCCCACCGTCCTCAGCTCTTTCTCCCTTCTGTCACGCCTCTGCTTTTATTATTGTCGTCTCTATGGGCTGCGGCCTTTTTTTTGTGCTTATCACACCATTCTACTGTGGAGATGGGTGCGCTATTGTGCGCGCGCTCTCTTGCTCACCTGCTCTCCCTTCTCTCACAGCTCGTGTATGTGCATCCGTGTTCCGTTGATTTTCTGCCGTGCATTTTTTATAGTGTTTCCTTTTCCTTTGCGCTTCCTCTCTTCTCCCCCTCCTCTGTCACAGCACTGAGGGTCCCGCGAGCCACAATGGCTAACAACAGGTCAGCGAGTTGTGGTGTTGAGCCAGTGTGCATCCTCACAGCGAGGAATGAGAGAACGTTGTTCTGCAGCATGAAGAATGGGAAGAAAAGCACGGGATTAATATGTATGAGCGGGCCAAGCAGGCGGTCGCATGCATTGTCTGTATCCAGATGCGTGTGCATGAGTCTGGCGCAATTTCAGGCATTGACCGCATGCATCACTCGGGGTGCCACGCACGCCTTAACGCCTTTGAAGTCGTGTTCGTTTTCCTCTCACCCGTGTGTGTTTCTGCTCTCCCGGACATTTCCTTCGCATATGGCTTTGCCAGCTGAACTTTGTGCACCTTGGTATCAGTATCACTGCCCGCACTGCCTTTCGAGTTTCTAAAGGATGGGCGGATGAGTCACAGAAATAGCTGCCTGAAAGGGAGGCCTTCTTCCTTCGCTTCTCTTTTACCTTGCTCCCTTCGCTGGTGTAACTTTGCCAAAAGCTTAACGTGAATCGCTGACGTCGCCGCTGCGCGCGCAGACGGTGGTGACGAACTCCATGTACTTGCTCTCCCCCTCTCCCCCTTCGCCTTCTGTAAGGTACCCAGCCCCCACGCAAATGCGGTGTCTTTTCACAGTTTTCAAAGGGCTGGTCGATGAACGGGGGATGATGTACCCCGGTGAAGCAAGAAGGAAGTACATCCAACCACACATCCGCACCCGCAGTCATACCCATACCTACCTTCGTACACAATCGGCGGCCGCCTCGTTCCCCCTCCCTCCCTGCTCCCCGCGCGTGCTTGTACAGGTTTGGTGACTCTGCGACTCGCTTGGCCCCCCCTTCCTTCCTCCCTCACCACCCCCAAAGCCACCTCTCCGTGCATGAGTGACAGTCGATAATCTATATCCGGTTTCTGCGACTTCTACTTACGCCCGCGAACTCTTCCTCGCTTTCGCGTCTCCCCACGTTTTTTCTCTACCTCATTCTCATCTGTGCTGACCGAGAAGACGCGCGTGTACCTCTCTCTCTGTTTCGTTCTTTGCCCGCTTTCATGGAATGCGACCCCGCCCGTTGGTTCTCTATGTTTTTTATTTTATTTTATTGGCGCCGTTGCGTTTGGCGTGTGCGGTGGCTGTCGATCAAGTTGTTGCTCTGTCTCTCTACCTCACATCTCTTTTTTTCTCCTGGTATTAAGTCCATCGGACTTCTCCTTTCGCCCCTCCCTCCCCGCCTTACCTTCCTTTGTGTCTTTGTTATCTCTCTCTCTGTGTGTCGGCGTATCCATCTTCTATTTTGTGCCTTCGCTTCGTTCTGGTTTTTGTTTTTTGTTTTTCGCGCTCTATCCACGCTTTCATGCAGCCCTTGCGGCATCGCTGTTTCAAGTAAAGGGACGCAGCGCTCTCTCCCTCACACACCGTAAAGTGGGGAAGGTGACGGCTACGGAGGGGAGAGAGAAGAAACGTGCCTCTCTTGTCCCTTTCTCCTTTTGTATAGTTTTCGACCTCATCTACGCTCAACACGATTTCGTTTTTACTGCCATTGCCTCATCTTTATTTCGTTTTTCTTAGTTCTGTAACAAAGAGGGACAAGAAGACGACATTCACCGGCACCGTCGTCACGCAGGGGCGTATGCGTGAGTCGAATCTCCTCCGACGCTGACACGGCACCTCTCTGTATATACGCAGGCACTTTGTTTCAAAAAAAAAGGAAATTGTGCCCATGTTGGAACCGCGATCGATCAGGGGCAGTGCTTGCGTCGTGATTTCTGCCTCTGTGAGACCTCACCCACATCCCCTCATCTTCTTGTTGTTTTATTTTTACTTTTGCATGTTTCGCAGTTCTTCAGAGATGGGAAACGGAAGAAAGAAAAAAAGAAAGACACAGCGCCTACAGTGTGTATACACTTGTTCGTGAGTTAAAAAAAAATAGCAACCCTCGTTCGCAGCGTCTGCCCAACGTATATTGGTACCTCCGCCAACTCTCCTCGCATCTCGCCGTTCTTTTCCCTTACTTTGTCGTCTTCGCTGTGCTGATTTTACGACTCTATCTCTTGCTTCTCTCTCCTCCCACTATTCGGTGCCGAAGGTTCATCAAGTGTTTCCGGTGCGTGCCGTTCTCTCTCTTCCTTTCTACCTTTGATTCGAAATCACGCCCCACATCACCTGGTCTTTCTTCCGTCTCTTTCGACCTCCCCGCAAACGCACTTCGAAGTGTACATCACTCGTGCGGGTGTGTGTGGAGTCTTTTCCTCGGCTGTCGTTCGTATCTGTGTGTAATCTCGTTTAGCAGCTCGAGGGTTTTTCTTTCTCTGCCTCTTTTAGCGTCTCTCCCTGCCTTATCGCGTCACTCGAGTCTTGTTCTGCTCCCCACCCCTCTCGATGATTGCGCGTTTTGTTTTGTATGTGTTCCGCTCTTCCAAAGCCTGTCTGCCCTGCCCCTTTCCGTCTTTCCCTCGTTTTTTTTCTCGCTCTGTCTTTCGTTGCTCTTCTTCTCTCCGTGTGTCTGCGTGCCTGTGAGCACCGATCCAAGATATGGCGACGTAGTGCGATACACGTTTGTGTCCGCGCACTCTGTTGAAGCGTTTCCGGCACACACTCCGCCATTGGTGAGTGCAACCAAACGCACTCGCAAATGGCGAAGGGCGGACAGCTTCAGCTCTCTTCGCTATCATTTCTGAGGCTGAGTGGCACGCATGTGTCTGTGCGAGCTATGCTCACACACCCCTGCACTGGACGCGACTACAAACTCGCTCGCTCACCTACCTGCTTACCTCCCCCCTCCCCTATACACACAGGCACAGACACCCTCATCAAAGGCTTTCTGTTTTCAGTACACGCTACCTTTTCCTCTTTTACTCTCCTCAAGGTGTCGTTTTCTGTTGTCCGTCTTCCAATATCTTTCCTATGTGCTCTGATTCTGGTTTCAACTCGCGTGTGATGCCACTTCCCTACGTGTTCACTTCATCACTATGTATCTATTTCTATGTGTTTGTGGTTCAGCCTGTAGTACTGCAAGCTGCCATATAGTTGAATGTTCGGTGTGAGGCACACCACCGCCACCTTTGGGGGAGCACGCCTCCCTTTGTTATTTGCGTTCGACAAGCGAAATGGCACCTACGATGCCCTCGCGCCTGTATGCTAGCGCGTGAGAAAAAGTATACATAAATGAAGTTCTATTCACGAACAAAGTGCGAACGCCTTGCAGTAACAGCACCACCAGTGAGTGAGTGATGGGTACGACGGAGACGCTGAAGGTCATTGGCGTAGCCTCTCGAAGAGATTCTTGAAAGCCTCAGCGCACGTACCCAGCTCTTTTTCCCCCGCCTTTCTCTTTTCTCTTAGCTTCCCAAGCACTTATTGCTAGTTTTTATGGTTCTTGTTGGACTGTGCCGATGATCTCTCCTTTGTTTTGTCTCCGCTGTCTCTTGTGGTCTGCCTGCTCTCCCTTTGTGTTGCTGGGGATCATTTCGTTTTTTTTTCGGTATGTGGGGTGGGGGTGGGAGCAGCCTTCGAGCAGGAGGACTGATTTCTTTTTGCTGTGGTAGTGGTGCCTACGCATGGCTGTTTATGTGTGTGTCTGGGAGGGAGGGATGAAAGCACAAAGCAAGGACACTGGCCGGTAGAGGAGTGTCCCTTTTATGCCGTCCTTGTCAATGCACCGCAAGACACACCGCACCCGCCCACTTACACAGACGCGTATGCCGATGAAATCACCATCGGGGAGAAAGGGGGGCACAATGACCCATCACCATCCGACCAGTTATCATTCACTTGTTTTTCATGTTCCTCCCCTGGGTCCGCGTGCAGCCTTCTGTGCTTTGCACAGAAAGCAGATATCCAGGTTCGCTCTTCTTCACCTCCTGTAAAGTGCCTCGTCGCCTTCGCGCGTGTTCTGTGTTCTCTACCCCCCCCCCTGCCCCGCCTTCCTCCGCCCACCTCCAACTCCTCTGCCTCTCTGTTCTCTGTCTTTTCTTGCGTGCATCTTTCTCACACCTCAGCTCTGTGTACTCAGATGGTGGCTTTCATCTTGGCCTCGCTTTCTCTTCGAGTGGCTGGTTGCCGCCTCTGAAAAAAAAGAAGAAAAACATCGAATCGCAGAATAAAAGGACCCACGAACGTGAATGCTATCATTGTGACCTTTCCTTGTATCCCTCACTGGGAGCTGATTTTACCATCTCATTTTTGCTTGTCGGTTGACTCGGTTCTCTGTCCCCGTCCCCGGTCTACCTTCTTCTTTACCTTTTTTTGTTTCGTGTGTCCACCGGTGTTATTACGGACTCGCCTTGTTTGCCATATCCATCTTTTCCCACGTCGTGACGTACGGCGCGCTGCTGTTGCGCCCTACCACGTAATGGACAGGCAAGCAAACGAACGCAGCGAAGGGCTCGCATTAGCCAAGAACGAAAAAGAAACGTCTCTCTTCTACCTTCTTTCCGTTTCCGTTACTGCTTTCCGCCGTACTTTTTTTTTTAGGAGGAGGCGGAGGTGGAGGTGGGGGAGGGACTCTTTTTCCTGTCTGTTCCCCGTTATCTCTCTCTTCCTCGCCTCCCGCACTCCCCGGCTTGCCCCCTTCCTAGCACAGCACCGTTCTCGTCGGCCACACTGCCTTCCAGCACAACCGCCTTTGCTGTCCCTTCCAACGAAGAGCTGATGCAGTGGTTAGGGAAGCGTTTTCGCTGAGAGAGAGGAAGTGGTGGTGTGCATGAGAGATTGAAAGGAAGGGTTAGGGAGGGAGGGAAGAAGAGTATACCAGGGTACGTGTGCCCACACTGTCACTTATCTCACCGTCATGCAGGTGCTTCCATTGCACATTGCATCCCGTTCTACAGCCCCCTCTCATGTATGCTACTCTACGAGTGTACGCGCGGGAGATGAACGCAACAACACCAGACGCGAAAGGTGTCGTGGGAGAGAGAACGGAGCCATCAAAGACGAAAGACCTCTCCCCCTCTGGGCAGCAAGAGGTGGGGCTGGAAGAAAAGAGAACGCGGTGAGAAGACGCAGCCGGTGACGTCGTCCCTGGCATCCCTGGCGTGTGTGTGTGTGTGTGTGTGTGTGTGTTTCGCAGGAGTCTTTTTCTCGTTCGCCTCCTTTCTTTTGTATCGCTGCATGTCCTTCGTGTAGCCCTGGCTCTCTCTCTCTCCCGCTCTTTCCTCCCAAACTCGCTTCCTCCTGGGACTACAGGGAAAGACAAAGGGAAAGAACACAAGACACACACACACTCGCGTGGCACAAGCGGAATGGACACACCCGCCCAAAGCTGTGGAAAGGGGAGGAGAAGGGGGGGAACGGTGTCGATTATAACCTCTCCTCGTCGGGGAAAAAAAACGACACAAAGGAAAACGAACAAAGTCCCGAGGAGCACTTTCCTGTGTACGCATCGGGACGTGTACAGGTGCATGTATGCCGTTTGCTTGCAAACGGCAAGATGCAGAGCGCACAACGGCAAGTGTATCTTCTTCTTGTGGTGAAAGAACGGGGGAAAAGGAGTCGAGAAACTCACGCACACGCACGCACATCTTGCTGCAAGCAATGTGTGTCCCGGCAAACGAAGCGTGCAGGCAAGCAGATGCTGCACGTAGAGTCCTATGTGCTGCGGTCATGGCTGTTCTCTGCCCCTCCTTCCCCTCCCTTCTTCTTTGTGTCTGTGTCTGTGTAGTGCTTGGGTGTGCTCCCCCTTCCCCTGGCCCAGTTATCAACTTTCTTGTTTTGTTTCAACGGCTCTTTTTCGCGCCACTTGCAGGTTCCCTTCCCGCTTAGGCGCCTCCGACAGCTCACATTCGAACCGACGCACGCACAGAGTTACCATGCTGCCGTATTCCACAACCAACAGCAACCAACAGCAACGCGAAAAGACGCCTGTGGTTCCCTGTTTCCAATGAAAGGAGAAAAGCGAAGAGATAATTTTTATTTCCAACAGAGTGCCCACCCTTTTCTTCCCTTCCCTCCCCTTCTCCTCCCTCTCGTTTCTTTTATGATTCCTTTCTTTTGTTTTGGGGTTTTGCCTTCTGCCCCTTTCCGTGTTGTCGCCTTATCACCTCTCTTTTATAGAAGTACTCGAGCGTAGTGGCCACTGACTCGTGTCTGTTGTCATGTCTATCATCACGCCACAGGCGTGCGATTTGCCCGTGCGACTTGTTTATTGTCTTCGCCGAAGACAAAGCGAAACCAAATAAAAGTTTCGACAACAGCGAGCGCCCTTCATCCGAAACGCGCACCCCCATATCCACGCACCACGTCTATCATGACAACGATGGAATTCGAAACACGCGCCACAGAAGCGGACCGCTTACTCTTCCACCGAGGCTATGAAATAAAAAGCCTCGTAGCGGAGGGGCAGTTGACAAGGCGCAATGATTTATCTCTTCCCCGTCGCGCTCCTCGTTATCATGCCTCCCCCCTCCCCTTCGTCGATCTCTTGCCTTCTCCGTCTCCTCCGCTATTACTGGCAAACGCACGTTTCCTTTCCCCCACAATCTTCGTCTCGCTGCGCACCGTGGCAGATGTCGCTCACCATATCCGCCCTACACAAGCCCTAACCGAATTTTTTTTGTGCCTCTCTTTTCACCCATCGACAAACTTTTCACTGCTCCTCCCCCCCCCCTCCGCAGCTCTGTCGTCAGTCTCCCTCACACATTGCTGCAAGCTCACACACTGGACAAGCACAGGTGTTCGCTCCATCAGGAACACGTACGGAGAAAAGATACTCATCGAGTAACGGAAAAACAAAAGTCCCGAAACACGCGGCACCAGCACTTGTTTTCTCTCCGTATCTCTCCTGCTCGACCACTTCCGCACTTCTCACACTCTGCTTTTCACTCACCGCTGTTTCCTCGCGAATCAGAGCACCCGTCCTTTTTTATTATTTCCTCGCTTTGCTTATACATCGCCTCGCGTGCACGTGCAACCTGCGCTTGACGACGCCGTCTCTGCGTGCGTTCGCATCTTCTGCTTGCACTCTTTTTTCTTTCCATTAAGCAACGATGACGCTGAACTTCGACATTCTTGCCGGCAACAACGCTGACTGGGGCTTCGACTGCCTTCCTACTGCGCCTGAGCGTAGTCCTACTCCGGCCCTCTTCACGCCCTTCGGCGTCACGGCCGGCACCGAGTCGGACTTGATGATGGGGAGCCCTTTGCAGGCTCTCGCACCGCGCGTCATGTCCGGGTCGCTGCAGACAATGGCCCAAAGCGTGCAGTTAAGCGACTACGGTGAGAATGTGTCGCCGATGAAGAACGACTCGCTCAACATGTCCGTGCAGGCAAGCGACCCTGCTGCGCGTGCCTATGACAGCAACTTGTACGTTGCGTCTCTCCCCGAGTGGTTTACGGACGCCGACCTGCACGAGCTGTTCAAGCGCTTTGGCCCCATCGTTTCTGCCAAGGTCATGTGCCACAAGGGAACGCACCACTGCAAGGGCTACGGCTTTGTGCTGTTCCAGCGCACCGACGACGCGGCAGTGGCGCGGTCGGAGATGATTGGTCACGTAGTGGGCGGCAACAAGATCCAGGTTCGTCGTGCGCGCTCTGCCGCCAGTGCCCCTCTCACAGAGGCCGCTTCGACCGTGAGCGGCACCTTTACTGAGTCCCCCGGCACGACGCGCACGTCGTCGTCGAACGTGACGCCTATCAACTACGCCGCGCACATGGTGCCGGCCCAGCAGCCGTCGTTTAACCCCCTGTACCCCGCCACCACACCCTTGACCCCGACCTACGTTCTGACAAGCCCCGGTGCTCCAGTGCAGAATGCAACACACACGCAGCCGGCCATGTTGGTGGCCATCCCGAACGGTCGCACGATGGCGCAGGGTGCGGGTGATGTGATGTACATGGTGTTGGCGTCGTCTGCGCAGCAGATGCAGTCAACCAGCGCGATCTACTAAGCGCCAGCACCTCATGCCATAGGCGACGCACCACTGGCGCCAGCACAGTCGAGGATTTTTGCGGTATGTCTCTCATCAGCCTCTGCGCCCCACGCCTCGAATACCTTGCTGCTGCCTTTCCTCCTTTCTATCTGTGTTTTGCTCCTTCCTCCCTCCCT
Source organism: Leishmania mexicana MHOM/GT/2001/U1103 (assembly GCF_000234665.1). Taxonomy (NCBI): domain Eukaryota; phylum Euglenozoa; class Kinetoplastea; order Trypanosomatida; family Trypanosomatidae; genus Leishmania; species Leishmania mexicana. The sequence continues at coordinate 34,650 of NC_018313.1, forward strand.
TCATGTCTTCCCTTTGCTCCGCTCCTTGCTTGTATTTTTGTCGTCCTCGCTTCTTTGTTTTTGTTGTTTTATTATGTCCCCGGCTTTGGCGTTCTACGTCCTACCTCCTCCCACCTCTCATCTCTGTGTACGTGTTTGTGAGTGGGTCTATTCCCTCGTGCTTTCTCGTTTCTCGGCCCATCATCTCCCCTTCCCCCCTTTCCGCCTCTCGCGTACTTCGATATTCCTGTAAAGGATGTCACTGGCCACTCTCTTCTCTCGTCTCTCCCCCTCTGATCCTTTTGTAGGTGCTCTCGCTTTCTCTCTTTTGTCTGTCTGCGTGTGGGTGTCTCTATCGCCACCGGTGCCTCCTCCACGTCCCCCTTCTCCCCCTAACTTGCTGATACTTCTTCCTTCTTTCTTCACCCGCGCGCCCTCTTCCTGTTGTTGTGGTCTCGTCTCTCGATGTGACATTCACGTGGTTCATGCGGGATTTGGTTTTTGTCGTTGTGACGCATCCTCCGTATACTCTCTGTCGCCACTCTGCACCGTTTCCCTATGCCGCCTCTCTTCCCCTTCTCGGCCCCCGTCGCTCTTCTTCTCCCGGATCCACTGTCGCTATCGGCCTGCCGAGGGCGAGGAGGGAGGGAGGGAGGAAGGCGCGGCCAACAGGATTAGATGTTCGTGCCCCCTCCACCTTCTCCCCCCTCTCCTCTACTCCCCGTTGGTTTCTTTTCTTCCGGTTGCCCTCTATCTGCCAAGGCTTCTCTTCACAACTACCCTCTCCTTTTCTCCTCTCTCCACGTCGCCGCCTTTTCTTCTGACTTTACCCCCCCCCCTTTCAATCTTCGCTTGTCGCGCGCACTTTTGATTACTTAGCTTGAAAGTTACCTTGTTCTCTTCTTACTCCCCTCCCTTCCTCCTTCACACACCCTTCCTTATACATCAATCATCATGATCGCTGCCGTTTTACTATGATTTCCCGCCGACGTCCTTGTCTGCTGCGCTCCTTCATAACCCTCCCAGCGACAGGAAAACAAGAGAATCGACAAGGTAAGGCCTCCGAGAAAGGGAGCTCTCCACTTCGAGCACACACGCGCGCGCGAGTCTGCATACCCAATGAACTGCCTGTGCGTGTTTATAGTCTGTTCTTCTCCCTCCCGCTCTTAGCGTGTGCCTGTGCGCGGTGTGCGTCTTTACCAGTCTGCGTCACCGTTTCTCGTCCGCTCGTCGAAGACACCCCCACACGCCCACGGCAACAGAGAAGCAACTTCTCGCTTTCCCGCTTTCTTTTTTCTTCTGTTCTCTCCTTCACTCCTCCTCCTCCCTCTTCTCTCCTCTTTGCTTTACTGCTTCGACACTTGTTCTTTGTGTCATCGTATTTTGTATTGTTTCTGCCTCGCTGCTGCTGCTGCCGTGTGTGTGTGTGTACGTGTCTCTCTCTCTCTCCTTCTGTCTTCTCTCTGTTTTATCAGCACCATCTGGAGATTTGTTTTGTTTGGTGGTGGTGTTATCGCTATCTTCTCACACGCTAAACGCTTCGCCTGCCGTTTGCTTCCTCCCCCCTCCCTCCCCCTTTTTCAGATTCGAAATGGAGCGGTCGTCTTTCTCGCTTACCCGCGCGCCGTGCGTGGGTAACTGCTTAGGTGTGGGCATGTGTGTGTGTGTCGGAGATGCAGACCAGAACACCTGAGCACTTGGTTTGTCTACTGTGCGCATGACAGAGAGCGGTAGTGTGTACACATGCGTCTGATGGTGCTTGCCCCCTCCCGCCCCCCCTCCACACGGTGCCCCACACGGGCTGCCCGATAGAGACGTCTCCCTTTCTTATAGTTCCACCCCGTCTTGGTTCCTTTTCTGTTTATGGCTCACATCTTACGTGCTCTGTTACTTCTTACCTTCTGTACTCTTTCGGTAATAAAAAATTTCTGTTCGTCTCTGTCTTCGTCGTCACGCTGGTGCAACTCTTCTTTCGCTCTCTCTCTCTCTATGTCCGTCCACGTCTGTGTGGCGTGCCCTTTTGGCTTGTGTGGGATGTGGTGGCCGTCCGCCTCCACACGTTCCCCCCTCCCCCTCTGTATGCAGCGGGAGAGCGCGCCCAAGAAGCACCCGGACAACGGAAAAAAAAACATGTAGGTCGGCGATGGAGTACGCACGAGTGCGCATGGAGAGGACATACAAAAATGCAATCAGAATCAAGCAGAACAGAAAGCAGAAAAAAAAATTGAACACACAGAGAGACACTCACAGACAGACACGGCCTTTGCGGCTTGTCCTCCAGCCCCTCTCCCCTCCCCTCTCCCCCCACCCGCTTTCTCCCGTTTTCGACTTCTCTCCTTGCTCTCTGCGTCCCCTCTCGGTCTCCAGTCCTTCACTGCTTACTTTCGCCTCGCCGTTCTTTCCTTGTCCGTTCTTTTTTCTTTAAGTTTGCCGCATCGGCTGGTTTTTCTTTTTCTCCGCTTTCTTTCGGTTTGTGCTCCTCGCTTGTGTGCATGCGTCTTGCTGGCGGTAGGGCGATATTGTAGGTAAATGACGCTGCCACGCTGTATTCGCCTCTTAAGAAGGCCAAGGGCCTCGTCAATCAGAACGGCTTTGATGTTTTTTTTTCTGCTTCTCTGTTGGCTGTGTTGCTTTTTTTCGTTGTTTCTCCTCGCGTGCGGTCTGTCTTTCACCTCTGCCATCTATGTGCATCAGTGCACACCGACACGGGACAGAGAGCTTGCCAGACTGGCCAGCAATTAAATGCAGCGTAAGCGAGAGAGGGAGGAAAGGAGGGTGATGAGACTCGCGGACTAGGGGAAGGCGGGCTAACTATGTCAGCCCCGTCCCCTCCCCTCCCCCTCCCCCTCTTTTCTCTCTACCCAAGCATGTGAGAAGGTATTTTCGTTCGCCGCTGCTTTCGTTCATTTTTTGTTTATTTTTTTCTCTCTCTTGTCGAGAAGGAGGGGTCCTCCGACGTCCTTTGTGCGTGTGCCCTCCCCCTCCCCCTCCCCCGTCTATTTCCCCCTGTTCGGCCACTTCTTTCTTCTTTCTGTACCGCGTACTTTCCCTTTGTTTCTGCTCGTTTCTCATGGAGGGAAGTGCTCATCATTAATAACACGAATCTGTGCTGGTGCGCCAGCGCCATGGGAGACGTGCATATACGCGTGCGTGCCAGTGCGTGTGTGGTGATGCTGTCGATACACTTGGACCGTCACACACACACACACATAGAGATTGCAAGCGCACGGGCGTACAGGCCTGTGCGCACACGCAGTAGCACTTGTATGAGGCGTATAGTATGCATAAGCACAGACACAGCTCCCCCTGTCTATGCGATGCGTGGGCGCAGCTTTCTTCGTTTTCCATTTTTTGTGTCTCTACCCTTGTTCCTCTAAGTGTTCTCACATGTACACGCAAAGGCGCAATGCAGCTGCTCGCTTCGACCTCCCCCTCCCCCTCTTCCTCCTCCTCGGTCATGAAGGGACAGCATTAGCCAACTGTTTCCTCTGCTTTTCTTCTTTTCGCACGTGTGTCTATGTGACGACGCTGCATGCTCAACAACTCCTGCTGCTAGTGCTGTTGCTGCTCATGAGGGATTTCATTTCTCAGAAGCCTTCCCCCTTTTTCCCAGTCGCCGGTTTTCTTCCCCACCAAGTGTGTGTGTGTGGCAGCCTATTCTTACTTTCCAATACGTTATTTTTCTTCTCACAATGCCTGCTGCTCCCCACCTCTTCCCCTCTCTTTTCTTATGTTTCTCCCGTTTTTTTCGCTTTTCCTCTGTGATGTACACAGGGTGTCTGTCTCTCACCCTGCCCTTCCCCCTGTCTCTCTCTCTCTTGCTCGCATCGCTCGTAATGGTTTTCCTTGCATGTACGCTTGCTCACGTCCCGTCCCCCGGTGATGGCGTGCCCCCTGTCACTCCCTTTTGTCTGTTGCTTCCCTTTTTTCTCTATCGGTGTGTGTGTGTATTCTGCAACAGCGCTGCCTTGTGTTTTGGTTGCTGTCCCTTTCTCTATTTTTTGTGTAGGAGTGTGTGGGTGCGTGTGTGAGCGTTTCCGCGTGGGTGTGTGTATTCTGAGGGCGCGTATGTCGTGCCTCAAACTTCGTCTTCCTTCTGCTTCTTTACTCGGTGCAGATGAGGTTGATGGCGCTCTCTGTGCTTTGGCCCAGTCTTCTTCGTGAGCGGACGGTCTGTCGTGTGCGGCACGTATCTCACCTGTCTGCCCGTCACACAGCACGAACAGAGGTACGCGCTCCCACGTGTCTTCTCTCACCGCGGTGTGGCAGAGAAAATGGCGCATGCGACCCCACTCAAGATCGCGCGCACATACACACAGACGCCATTGAAGTACCAGCCGTCATCGCTGCAGCCGCGCTCCGCGGGCTCCTTTTTTGTATTCGTCTGGCTCCCTCGTTTTTTCACTTAGGCAGATGCTTTTACACCGGACTGGTGCCCCCGATATAAACCCGCGCCATGTCTTGCTGAAGCAGTGGCGCAAGGCTAGAAAAGAAGACGTGCGGGAGATGGGGCAGCGGCAGGCGGCTAAGTCAGCTCCGAGACAGCGGTTGGGCACACCGAAAAGAGATAGGGAGGTGGCCTGTGCCGTTGAGCAGGTGCTATCTGAAGACAAGTTCGCTTCTTCATGGCATTGTGTGTGGCCCTCATCCTCTCTCCACTCTTTCCCCCCCCCGCTGTCCACTGCCCTCCCCCATCCCGCCTTCGACTTATTTTTGTGTGTTCACTTCGTAGACGCTCTCATGTTCACTGTTTGTTTCGCAGCTGTCATGGCACCATTCTCCCTCTCTCCCTTCCCCCAACACACACACACGCATCCACACACGCACAGCCCCCTCTTCCTTTTTATAGTTTGCTCGGTGAATGTTTCTTACGCGTGCCAGCCGCGGGGGCGCAGTGGAGGAGGGTTGGGGGATGGCAGCAACCACTCTCCTTCACCTACCCCTCCCTCTCCTCACTCCCTCTTGTCTCTCTTCCCCCCCCCTCATCGCACGCGCCTCTGTCTGTTTTGTGCGTTGGCAAGTGCGTGTGTGGATGCGTGTGCGTGTGCGTGTGCGCGTGTGTGTGGTTACATCCTTTACCTCTTTTCGGGTATTCCATCTTTTTGGTCTCTCGTTTTCTTTTCCTATGTTCCTCGGATGCCATCGTCCGCGTAGGAGCGTCTCGCCGCAGCAGCGCTTTTCCTCCCTCCGCCGGCACTGGTTCTTGGAAGTTCCGCCCGCACAGAGACACGCACTTTACCGAAAAAAAAAGAAGACACACACACACATACCGACAACATAGACCTCAAATCGGGTTATTATTTTCGCAGACGGTTGCAGCGGCAGTAGACGAAACGGAAGTCATGCTTACTCAAAACTATCCTTGTTTCGGACACGAGCACCCACACCCACACCCGCGCCCGCACCCGCACGTGTGCACCCTTTTGTGCGCAACACGAATACATCAACGAAAAAAAAAACGAACAAAGAAGAGCAACAAGAGGATGGCTGCAAAGAGGAGAGAAAAGGGAGCGCATTCAACACCGCAGCAGACACAGCCACAAGTGAAGAGTGCGCCCTGGCCTGCGCAGCGTTGTCGTTCTTCTACTTTTCTTTGCTCTTTCTTCCATCGACGCACGCGCTATTCCTTTCCATTTTGTTTTTCCTGTGATGTGCTTCTTCCATTTTTTTTCCGTCTTTCTACCCCAGAAGTGCAAGGCTGCTGAGCCTGCGGGACAGCAGGAGGCCGCTCTCGCCCCAGCTCTGCGCGGGCACCTGTCTGCGTCTTGGACTCCTGTGACGCCGAGTGACCGGCAGTGACTGCAAGGAGTGCAGATGGTGTGTTGCCTGCTGCTCCGCTAGCACTATGGTGTCCCCTCTCCCTCTGTGTTTATTATGAGGGCGGCTGACCCAGCGTTGTACCTGGTATGCTACGCGTGATGCGCGGATCGCTCGACGCTCGAAGCAAGTCTCGCTTCAGGCTACAGTCCTGCACGCAGTGAAGTGATTACGCACATATCCCTCGCGCTGCACGGACTTCCCTGTCGCGTGTTTATGGCTGCCCATCTGTGCCCCTTCAGGAGCACACGCTATGGGTGCTTTGCGAGCAGGCGCATGTATATCCACGGGCCTCCTCCTCTTGCCACACAGCCATTCCCGTCAAAGGCGTGCGGATTCAGAAAGAGGCGGAGTGGCACTGCTGTCACAGGCTCATGGCCGTGTCCCCCCTGTCGCGGCACATGCGGACAAGTCATCCAGGCACGCCTTCGTGGCCTCGACGAGCATGGGCGATGAAGGCAGCGAGTCCCCTACCAGACAACAATGCCGTCCTGAAATAGGCCCCAGGGCCCGAAAATGCGAGCGCTGCGGAGCACATCTGTCATGGTGTATGCAATCCAAAGAAGGCATGCAGAGGTTAGCAGACCGCGAATGATGGACGAGCGAGGCGAGAAGAGACCCATGCCGATGAACGCCACAGTGGATGCGTGTGAAGGCATGAGGCATCTCCTGCATCTGACCGGGTGGGCTGATGAGGCACAGGTGCCGGAAGCATGACGAGAACATCCCGAGTCGCGCCATCGCGTCCTCCAGACTCTCCAGTGTGGAGAGTCACCGCACCATACTGTTGAAGGCCGCGGCTTGACGCGACTGAGGGTGAAGCATGGCATACGCAGGCAGGGAGTGTACAGTCTCAGAGGGCCCTAACCTGCGACTGGCCAATTTCCCCCTTGAGCTCATGCGGCATGCACCTAGACCACACACACACCCCTGTTATCCCACACGGCTGACATCCACTGCCTCCGCCCTTGAGCGCATGACCATGAACACGGCCCGCCGGGATCCAGGCATGCAGCCCACGCGAGTCTCCGTCTGGCGCCGATCGCGCAGCACGCATTCGAAGAACGAACGAGGGTGTGCAAACAGAGCCCGTACAACGCGTGACCCGCTTCGGCGGCAGGAGGGTTTCACCTGGACGGCCACGATGTAGCCGTGATGCGACAGAGACGGGTGAGCTGTGGCTGTGCAGGCGTATAGCTGTTGGCCTGTTCGTCGTAGAATGGACACTCTGAAGAAAGAAGTCCTTCTCTCCTGTGTCCATGTCTGTCGATCTCTGCAAGCAAAAAGCCCCTGTGGGTCTCGTGCCATCACCAGCTCGTCTGTCGTTTCAGGATGTTTACTTGGCGTTGACGTGAGCCGCACCCTCTTCCCCTTCCCTTACCGTGTGTGTGCTTTAGGCCTATTTGGTACGCGTCGTTATCCACCCCCTCCCCCACCCGTGAGCGTCTTTCTCGTTTATTCCTCCCTTCCTCTTCTTCCTTTTTCCACCGTTGCTCCTCCCTTACTTGGGTGGGGTGTCTGCTGTGCTGCTATGTAACGTTGCTCCTTCCCCCCACCCCCTCTTCTGTTGATGTGCTGTGCCTGCGTGCTTCGCTTTGTTTCACTGCTGCCGCGCGCCTTCATCACTGCCGTCGCTGCGGCCTTGCTGGGGTGTTTTGTGTTCGCGTGTGGGGGGGATATTCCATTGTATACAGTAATGGCGATGTGCCCGGGCTTCCACGCACACTTCACGCATGCACACGCACACACACATACACAAGCACACAACCCGCCCTTGCTGAGTGCCAGCGTGTGCACATGCGTGAGGTCGTTCATGTCTTGCTTTTGCTCCTATTGCTCGCCCCACCACCCCTCTTCTCTCTCTAGCAGCTGTCATGGCTCTGGGTGCCGCTGATGAGGGTAGTGACGGGCGAACCCAAATTGCGCACGACGCACCTGTATCGCTGTCGTTTCTCAACCCCTTCTCTTGTTGTTGACTCTTCTCTGACACTTTGTATCGTTGCCTTCGACTCACCGCCACTCACTTTCTCTACGTTTTGCTGGCGCGTGTCTGTAGATTGGCCCTCTTCTCCTTCGGGGGGAGGGGGCTGTCGGGACGCCCTCCCGTCCTCCCACTCTTCACTTTGTACTGCAACCCCCGCCCCCCACCCCACCCCTTCACACATGGTACGCTGACACGTTGAGGGGTGGCACCGGTCGAAGCGTTGGAGTGACTGGCGGGGGAGGGGGTTGGTATTTTGGTTCACGCATCTGCGTCTCGCGTCAAAGTAGCTTTTTTTCTCTTGATGTATTGCCTCGCTCACTGCTGCTATCGCCCCCTCCCCTCCTGCTTGACCTGTTACAAGCTCAAAGAATGAGATATGTGGGCAGCAAAGAAGGCGCTAGCACCGCCATTCCCTCTTTACTCGCTCTTGCTTCTCCCCCCTCCTCCCCTCCCTAAACAAAAAGCGGGTGGATAGCCTTCTCCTTGCCACAGCCTTCTGAAATCCCAGTGCGACGAAGTGAGCCGTGGAACCTGCTCTTGCGCCATGCGTTAGAGGTTGTGAGAGGCTTGCCAATTCGTGTCGTTTAGGCTTTTTTTTCAGGACACGTGCGGCTGAGCGCTTTTAATCGCCTGGAACTAACCATATATATATGTAGATGTATGCATGCGTGTATGGGTTCTGGCGTCTGCGTATCCTCTCTGCTCCCTCAGCGAGTATGGGTCTGGGACATTGTCGTTCTTCGTGCGCACCTTGAAGATGTGGTCCGCTCTCCTTCGCATGGTCTTCTGTTTCTGAGCTGTCCGCCGTTTTCGTCTGTTCGTTGCTCCCGCTCTTCTGCGCTTGCCCTTAGTATAACATCATCACCGTTGCTGCAGCTGGTGGTCTCCCCACCCCCACCCCCAGTTCTCCTGCTACTTTCCTCTTCGTCTCCGAAAGACTATTTCTTGTTCCTCTCTCTCCCCCTACCTGTAGCTGTCCATCACTATTTTGGCCTCACGTGGTTGGTTGCTTCGGTCCTCGGCTTTCACCGTCGTCCATCCCCACCTTCCCCATCTTTTCCTTGTTAATTTCTTTATTCTTCTCCCCCTCCCCCTCCCCCTTGCTGTCTGCGTGCTGCCCGCTGACTCTCTCGCTCGTTTTGCGTTTCGCTGACTCATTTTCCTCTGGCCTTTTGCCGCAGCGCTCACCTCCACCCCTCACGGATGCCCCTCCCCCCCCACCCCCACCCCCGACTTTGACGGAAGTGGGGAGTGGAATGGGAAGAGCGTGGCACGGTACCGCGAGCCGCACGCGTTGGGCTCCCGCATACGCATCTAGAGAGCTTCCAACAGGAGGTACCGCATCTTGTGAGCCAACACGCTGAACACACTGAGCGTCGGGATGTGCGTGCGACAGGCGGATCGGAGCACAGACGCACAGCGACCGACTCACCCACGCAAACGTAGTGCTTTTTCGTAAAGCGATCCAGATACCGCACCGATGTAGCCTGCACTCTTCTCCTTTCCGCTCTCCACACTCCAGTCGTCACTGCCCTCGGCATTGACCACGCGTCTGTGCCTCGCTCTATACAATCGAGGCGACACTTCGCACCCCTCTCGGTGTGGGTGTGTGGAGTTGTCGTGTCCCTCCTTTGTGCTGCTATTCGCCTGCACGGGCGTGCGAGGAGTGAGCGAAGCGAATGTGGTTGGGCTCCATAACTTGCCCGTCACTCCCTTATCCGCCCCCCCCCTTCCCCTCCCGTGTCGCCCTCAGTGCTTTAGGTCTTAATTACGGCATTTTCTCAAGCACAAGCCTTCACCCTCTCTCCCCCCACATACACATACAACCACACCCAGAACAGACAGAACACCTCTGCGTTGTTGATGGCGGTGGGAAGTGGGAGGGAGGGCGACGGCGCTTTTTGAATGTTTTCCGTTTCGGCCTCCCTCTGGGGTAGCTGTATGCCCTTTGTTGTTCTCGCTTTGGTGATGGCGGCCATGGAACGCGTTCGCCTCACTTGCTGTTGTGCATGCGTGTGTGGGTGTTGTGAGGCGGGTCGCTGCGCTGCTATGCGTATAGACGCACTTCGCCTCGTGGAGGGTTGTGCACACACACGCGTGTATGCTTTATTTATAGCGGGGCGTTAGTGAGTATGGCTGTGCTGCTGGCGCCTTCTCCTTCAACTGGCCTGTTCTCCCTCTTTATCTTTATCGTGCTCTGTGCTCATCCACAGAAGTTTTCCTCTCCCTGATGCGCCGCGCACCTGCGTGCGTGTGCGTGTGTTCCGCCGTTCTCGCGCTTTCCACCTCTTCTTGATTTTCCCTTTTCCTCGTCTCTTCGCTTGTGTGTGTGTGTGCACCGTTTATTTTGCTTTCTGTGGTACAGTCTCGTATGTGCAAGGACACACACACACACGCTGGCGAGCCCCCTTTCCCTCCCCTCACACATGCACCAGGACCCATTTTTCACACAGCGGCAGTTTGCAATGTGGAGGTGCTAGACGAGCGACGCACAGCGTGCATGCCATGTCTGCTGAAGTTGATGCTGTACGCGATGACCGCACAGCATCCAAGTCAATGATTACGTGTAGCGAACCACACCAAACATGCCCGAACACTTGAACGGCAAGCCAGAGAAAGACGCAAGGCCCGCTCCAACGGGTCTGGTGTGCGTGCACCTCGTGGCCGGGGGGCCGTTATTAGTTGCAGCACCCTTTTGCCAGCTCGTGTTCAGGAGTGAGGAGCCACGCGATGGCGTTCCTTGCTTGTCTCACTTTTTTCTCCGCTTCCTGCATGATGTTGAGGGTCACGGGGACACATTTCTCAAGCAACACACAGTCGCTTAAGCCCCTGCTTCAGCTTCCTCTATGTCTTGTTGCTGGCGCGCCCCCTCTCCTCCCCTCCCCCTCCCACTTTCGCTGGCGCTTGCTATCCCTGTCCTCCTAACATCTGCGTTATGTTTTCTGCCTCCTCCTCCTGTTTTTCCTTTCGCTCTTCTCTCCATCTTTTGTGTCTTGGCTCTCTCCCTCTCTCCCTCTCTCTGTGTGTGTGTGTGTCGGTTGCTTGTGGTTGTCCCCTGCGACGTGTTTCCACGGCATCCCGAAGCCTGGTCGTGCTCTTCTCCTCCCCCCCATTCACGCGCTCTCGTGCTGGCCCTTCAACCGCTCATACTGTCGCCAGAGTATTCCGGAGCCCTGTGCTTTCCTTTCATGTGTTCGCTATCAATTCTGTTTTTCTGTTCCTTTGCGTTTGCCCCCTCCCCTCCCCTCCTCCACACATACACACGTGCTTATGCATTGGCGTGCGCGTGCGTGTTATTCTGTGTGCACCGTCGCTTTACACGTGGTGCGTTTCATGTCGCTATCTTAGTTTGCCTCTCTTTCCTCTACACTCGTCCACACACGCACCCGCTGTCCTTCCTCGCGTCGGAGAGGGCGCGTGCGTGCACACCTGCCACTGAACGTGTTGTCGTCCTGGACAGAACGAATGTGCGAAAACGAAAAGTCGAGCAAGGACACCTTGAACAGGGGCCTCGTGTATGTGTGTGTGTGTGTATGCATGGCCGTCTCACCGTCTGCACCTCTACGCGCACAGCAGCCGTGGCATACCTCGCCTATTCCTCCTGCATCTGGGGCAGCCTCCATCTCCGCTTCACGCCGCCGCGCTCACGAGTACCTCAGTCACTGGCAGCTGCCTCTTTGGCGTGCGCCGTGGACGTTCTTCCAACTCCTGACCACATCTGCGCGGATGATGTTGTCCCCACCCCCTCACGCCCCCGCCCCGCACGCTGTCGTGTTTCATCGCCCCGCTTCTCTTGCCGTCATTTTCCCTCCCTCTTTACAACCTCATCGCGCTTGTGTTTGTGCCCCGCTCATGCACCGTCGCCCCGAGTGGCTGGCGAGCACGCACACGTCCTCGGCACTCCCACCGCGCCACTCACACGTCAGCACCATCAGAGCACAAGAGAAGAAAACAGTGACTTACCGAAAGAGTATTATCCACAGCAGGGGAACTTCGTGACACGCGGCGTCCACCCCCACCCCACCCCTACCCTCCTCTCCCCCTACGTCAAGAAGTCCGCCCCCAGCGGCGGGCAACCCTTCTTAGTGGAGCGCTCCTCATTTCACTCCCGTGGGCCACATTCCCTCTCACTGCCGCCATGTTCATTGTCCAGGTCGCGGCCGACATCTTCGGCAATAAACTCAACTTCGAGCTCGGCTTCCCCAGTCGTCCCAGTCTGCAGGAGATCACTCGCGTCTCTGAGAACGCCTTCTCGACGGAGATAGCCAACACACGGCCAGACAGCGTGCCCCAGCACACGTTCCACATCTCGAAGATCAAAGTTTACGACGAGGACAAGAGCAAGTGGGTGGACCTTCTGGGCGAGGGTCAGCTGACGGACTACTGCCAGCTCTACGCCTTCCAGCCAGAGAATCCATGGCACAAGGAAACGCAGAAGCCGATTCCTCCGGCGACAAAGCCGCCAACGGCTACGACCGCACTGAGTCGCAGTGCCGCCGTCAGCAACACGCCGTCCGGCAGCCGCGCCGTCGCGTCCACCTCCAACGCCTTGGCGCCCTACACCGGCGGCCGCAGCGAGCCGACGACGTTGCGGAGGTCTTATGCAGCCGGGGCCAGCAGCACTGCCCTTGTCCCTCGCGGCAATGCGGAAGCATCTCCGGAAGAAAAGCTGCGCGTCGTCTTCTCCGAATTCGACAACAAGGGCACTCGAATGTTTGACGTGGAAGACTTCAAGCAGGGTTTCCACAACATGGGGCTGGACTTCTCCAGCGCAACCGTGGAGGACCTCTTCGAGCGCGCCGATCTCAACCACGATCACCGCATCTCCTACACGGAGTTCGAGCGTTTTGCGCGGCTGTACCCGATCATGACAGATTGCCTGTACTTCCGCTCCAAGGCCTTCTGGGAGGAGGACCAGATGCGCAAAGAGATCCAGTCGGAGGTGGAGGCGGCGCACAAGTCGGAGGCCACGCTGGACCAGGCGCAGCGCAGCCTGGAGAACGCTGAGACAGACGTTGCGGACGCGCAGAGCGCCGTGAAAGTCGCCGACGACGACTTGCGGGACCGCACAGATCGCATGCGCGACCTTGCTAAAGACATGGAGGAGGCGCGCAAGGGCAAGGAGCGGATGATGCGCGAGAAGAAGGAGCGGGAGCAGGATCTCGGCGCCATCAGGGAGCGGGAGAAGGAAGCGCGCAAAGATTTGCAGGACCTAGCTCGCGACTCCGACAAGCTGGACCGGCGCGCTGCCGCGCTCGTGAGTGACGCCGACGCGGCGGATGACAAGGTTCGCCAGCTTCAGAAGGCGCTCGAGGAAGCGAAGCGCACCGCTGACCGTGCACACCAGGCGGCCGAGCAGGCGGCGTTGGAGGCTGACCAGGCGAAGGAGCGCGAAAGGGACGCCGCCATGGAGGCGGATGCGATTGCACGCGAAATCCCGAAGGCCGAGGACGCTGTGCGTCTGGCGGACCGCAACGTGGCATCGGCGGACCAGGTGCTGCGCGAACTGGACAGTGCCGGCAAGGACATTGGGCGTCAGGCAGACGAGGCGGCCAGCAGGCGCGACGCTGGTGAGAAGGCTGTGGCCGAGGCACGGGACAAGGTGCTGCAGAAGGTGCGCGAGTTGGATGCAGCGCGCAGCGCCGTTGCCGAAAAAGACAGAGCCATCAAACAAAAGGAGGCAGAGCTCGACGAGCACAGACGACAACGAGAGCTTATCACACAGCACGAGCGGACCCTGATCGAACAAGAGTTGCGCCTCCGTGAACAGCGCGACAGTCTGGAGCAACGGGAGACGAAACTGATGTCGGAAGCCAGCAGCTACCTTGGGAACATGCGCATCAACCTCGCGACGCGCTCCTACTCGCGCGACCCTGGCGGCTACTGAGTCGGTGCAAGAGGGTCAGCGAACGACAACCACGCGTGCATGTGCGTGCCGCTAGAACCGCCTCCTCCGCTGTCTCCTCCGCTCCCTCCTCTTTTCCGCGCGTGTGTTGTTGCCAGTTTTCATTGGACGCGACTGCTGCTCATCTCTTTTGGCACTTTACTCGGAGGTGCCCAGAGGGAGGGGCGCTTCCCTCCCCACCCTGTGCGCACCTCTGCGTGCCTGCTGGGGGGGCATTTCTTTCATTGTTTCTTAGATAGGCAGCCGAGCACGCCATGCGTGTTGCGACGATGTCTGCTGTATATATACGCGAGTCGGTCCATCGACGTGTGAATTTTTTGGGCGGCGCATCCTTCACCCGTCACACTCACTTCGCATCCACACTCATTTCTCCTGCACCTTCTCTTCTCTATCGTTGGATGTGTGCGTGCGGGAACTTGTAGTCAGTGCCTCCCGGAAAGAGAGCCATGCCGCCCTGTAGGTGCCCCCTCCGTACGCACTCCTGAACGCATGTTCCCCTGGGGGGTTCGACCAGGCTGGTGGCAGTGGCGCGCGCCCGCTTGCAGGCTACATCACTGGAGCACGCACACGATGGTGACGAACTTGACCTCGTTTGGCGGGTGAAAACGGGAAAGTGCATCGGCCCCGCGCGTTGTGCGTGTGTGTGTCTCTCGCGTGTTGATGATGGCGACGCGATCGAGACTTGTCATCCTGCGCCGCCATCATCGTTAAGCGTGCGTGTTTCTTCGTGTCTTCGTTGTCTCCTCCTCTTCTTTCACTAGAGTATACGGTCGACGCGCTTCGTGCTCGCTCGCCTTGATTCGCTAGCCTTGGTTCGCTGTGTACCACTGTACGTGTCGTGGTCTTGGTTAAGGCCATGGAGAGAGGGTATGTGGTGATGATAGTGGTTGCAGGGGGAGGGACTGGAGAGGAGGGGGAGGGGGCTGTGCTCTAGAGCGCTGACAGAGAGGTGTGGAGGCGACAGCCACTTCGGCCGGCACAGTGCCTTAGAGGTCGTGAGGAGTCGACACGCATTGCCACCGCGTGCTGAGGCCTTTTCCCTTCCTCAACGATCAACCTCCTCCACCCTCGGCGCTTCCCGCCTGCCTGTTCGTGTTTCGGCGTTTCCATAGATGAGTTCTGTGTTTCCTTTCTGTCGCCACGGCGTGCCGTTGGGTTGTCTGTAGTGTTGTCTTCATCGTACACGAGAGAGGGGGGAGCAGCTGGCCGGCTGCCGTAGCAGGGTGCAGCACAGCTGCGTAACTGAAAAGCCAAAACGACGCACACGCCCACAGGCCTTAGGCTGCAGAGAGTGTTGCCCTCCACAACAACAACGAAAAAGAAGCCGAGGTGAAGGGAGTGGCCACAGGGGTGCATCGGCAGTCACACAGACTGGTACCCTGTAACACCAGGGGGTGGGGTCAATGTCAAGCATGCCGACCGCTATCTTCTCCGGTAGCTATCTCGTCTGCTGGTACTACTGCTGCTCTCGTTGTCTACACGTCCGTCACAGGTTTGCTTTTGTGAGAGGTGCCCGCATCTCTCGCCCTCGCGACGTTGCCGACGCTCTCGTTTTTTCCTTCCGTTCTATGGAGATGGCGATGAGAAACACGGCTCCTGAGGGCATCGGATGAGGAGGAGGTAGGGCGGACGAGGAGTAGCGTGTCGGAGCACGTGAGTGTTGCGTGTGTGACTGTCGAACATCCCAGCATGTCTCCCCATGTCGTCATCCATAAGCAATGCCCAGGATCGCCCCCTCGCCATAGCTGCTGCCACTGATGCCGGCAGCCCCTACAGCCCTCTACCTCTACGTCTTCTCCCATCTTTATAAAATTGCCTCTCCCCATGTCTGCCTGCAGGCGCTCTCGAACGCACACACACACAGAAACGGACTGGCGAAGGCGCTTCCGTTGACAGCAGACCTTTTCTCCCTCCCTCTCACACCGCATCCCCCTCCCTGTCTCACGTGTGTTTGTGTGTGGCAGCACGCGACGTAGGAGACGGAGGGTGCGAGTGGGTACTGGCTGGCTATCGGCAGCTAGAGTGATTTGTCCCCCCCCCCATCGCTCACACTTTGCACCGCATCAACATATCTCCGGCCTTCGTCCCCCCTTCCCTCCCACGCACACGCACGCACGCCTAACGCTACTAGCCCCCTCTATCTTTCCTTTCCTGCTTTGTCGTCGTGCGTTTCTCAGTGCCCGGTGCGGTGGTGTTGGACTCGCCACGGTACTCCGTCGTCGTCGTCAACGCGGCCGAGCAAGCGAGGCAACGCGGCAGCAGTGGCTTGATACGCAACGGCGATATCGCTCACGTGTCGACCTGCCGTGCGGTATGCCGACCTTGTTCTCGTTCCCATCTCGGTCCTCTGCAACCCCTCTAGCCATGTACGGCTGTCGGCGCACATTCACCGCAGCTGCAGCTGCTGCTACCTCGCCTTCCGCATCCTCGAGCACATCGGCGGACGGGCGGCTCTTAGTCGCCGGTGCTGAAGCGGTGGAAAAGTCTGGGGCAGCAGCGATGCGCAGCCTGTACAGGCGCCTGCTCAAGGCCGGCGAAGAGGGCAGAATGATGCAGCACTGTCTCACGGTGAACTCTCTGAGCGACAGCTTAACATACGGACTTCGGTTACTGCGACTGCATCGTGAGCTGACTACGGTGGACGTGATAGCACAGCAAACTCCGCGGTGGCGCGTGGCGAAGCGGGCGCGCCAGGAATTAGCACGTCGCTACTATGCGTGGAGCCTGCTGTCGCTGCGCCTGCAGCTGCGCAGCCGCAACGCGATCGCTGACGTCCTTGTGTACTTGCTCTTTGTCACCATGTGCTTCCTTCTCTACGAAATCTACCGCGCATGCCGCATTGGGGTGAACCGGGCCGAGGAGCGCTATCGCACGCTCTCCATCCCCATTATTCAGACCTTGGAAGCACTCGAGGCGGCGCAGATGCGGAAGCGCGAGCTGCGCAAGGAGATGGAGAAGGACATTGTGCGAGAGCGTTGAGGACATAGTGGGTGAGGTGCACGTCACAGGACAGGCCCACGCGCACCCGTGCTCGCTGACGTGTTCCTTCTCCGTCTCCCCTTCGTGTGGCTTCTTCTTCCCGTGCCTTTCTCCGATGCCTCCGGTGCACACCTCAGCAGTGCGCGGGCTCACAAACCCATCCGCACACCGGCCCGCACACAAAAGGATCATGCCCGCTCCCCCTCGCCCTTCCGCCTCTTCTCCCATCCCTCAGACACACACACACACGTGTGCACTGTGTGTGTGTCGATCTCGTAACACAAGGCCGTTCACAACTCAACGTACTCTCGTAAGCGCCGACTAAAACGAAGAAGATGCAGCTACGGCGGCAGGCGGCAACGGTTACTCCGCGACGCATCGGTGAAACAGAGGAGCAGGGGGGAAGGACAGAAGAAAAACGAGGCGAGCAATGCGTGCGTGTGTGTGGAAGGGAAAAGAGAAGGGCGCAATGTGTCCAAAAGCATCGCCGCGTTTTTCCCAACACCTCCACACACACAAACACCGCACCCCGTCTCCCTCCCTGGACCCTACCCTCTGCCGCAGCTATGTACAGCCCACATCAAGCCCCGCTTCTCTCCATTCTGTGTCTCTGCCCTCACTATCTCACCCCCTTCACCCCCCCCTCCCCCTCCCTCGCTCTCCATCTCCACCCACCACGGGTTGTTTGCGGTCGATACGACTCCATTCGAACGCCTGCACGACGCTTCTCCGTTTCTAGTTGGCTTCTGCGCAGGCGCATGTGCATGTGTGCTGGGATCAAGGGCTGCAGACTCCGCAGCGGCCCCATGAAGTAAGCACGTCTGCTAGTCCATCGTTCGTTTTCTCTGTGCGTGCGCGGGTCTTTGAGTGAGAAGAAGCGGTCCCGCTCGCTGCCTGCCTGCGTGTCTGTCACGCACACGTGCAGCAATCCCGCATGTACACACACATATATATCTGCCCCCCCCCCCACACACACACATCAACTACGAGGTGCCGATACTCATCGTTGTTGCGAGTTTTGCGGCGCAGATCATCTAACAGCCCCCATCGATCGAAACGCGGATGGCGGAGGTGCGGCAACAGCAGAGTAGCGGGGTTGTCAGCGAGGTCGTCGAGTACCTTCAGCTGGCAGGGCAGCGCTACCGCGAGCACGTAGAGCTCCTCCGGCAGGAGCAGGCGGTGCGCGATGCCCAGCATGCGCCGTTCAAACCCAGCGTATCTTTGTATGCCAAGCGGGTGGGCAAGAATTCTCTGGCGCGGCAGTCGTCGTCCATCGGCGCGCGCCTGCACGAGCTTCATCAAAAGAAGCTCGCACTCTTAGAGGAAGAGGCGCAAGAGGAGGCGAAGCGGCGCGCGGCGGCCGAGGCGAAGGACTGCCCTTTCTCTCCCGCCGTCACGACACGCGCAGCGCGGTCTCGTCGCACCGGGGGCGACGTCACAGCGGCTCTCATGCAATGGGAAGAACAGCGTCGCGCCCGCCAAGCCCGGGCACAGGTGGAGGCAACACGCAACGAGCTCAGCAAGGTATCTGCCGCGCCACGCATCACGGCGTACGCAGAGGAGAAAGCGAGGGCCGAGCGCCGCGGCGTTTCGGTGGAGGTGTCCCTGACCGCTGAGGCTGAGGCACGGCGACAGCGCCGTCACGCTGCGTTCGAAAAGACGTACCCTGCTGCCTCCTCCTCCAACAGCGGTGCCACCTCAGCGAGACGCTTCTCCCCTTCCATCTCGGCCTACGCCTCGCGGATCGAATTCGAAGAGGATGTGGTAAGTCGCCTATACGAGCGCCACGGCAGCCGTGGCCACTTGGCGCCGCGCGACAGCCTGTACGACGAGGAGGTCTCCCTCTACTGCACCTTCCACCCCAAGCTCTCCGCCCAATCAGCGGAGCTGTCACGACGGTACTACGAGGAGGAAGGCGAGGCGGACACAGACCCGCACGAGCGGCTTTTCCGCAACACGCACCACGCGTCCAAGTACCGGAAGCCGGTGCAGCTGAGCGTCTTCACCGGACAACCGGAGATAAGCGACGGGTCGCGGCGCATAGTGGAGGAGCGGCGTCGGCAACTAGCGCTGGATGGGCAGCCGGGGGCACTGGGTCTCAGTCCGGGTAGCCGCCTATGTCCGGGAACCGCCAGTGTCGCTGCGGCACCGGCGGCAAAGACGTTCAAGAAGAAAGTTTTGTCGGCTCGGGATACCGAGGCGCAGGAAACGCTGACCTTCACCCCCTCTGTGAGCCCCGCATCGGAAGCGCTGTGGCGTCAGCGGGTGTCGGCCCTGAAGGCGAGCGGTGTGGCTCACAACACCGAGGAGGCGCGGCAGCTACTGTGGCGCAAGGCGGAAAAGCGCAAAGAGGAGGAAGTGCGGAAGTTGCAGGACCAGCGACGGCGGAAAGACGCTGCAGAGTGCACCTTCCGGCCCAAGGCTGGACGGCCACCGCAGCGCAGCTCCGGCTACGTGGCGATGCCTGTCGAAGCCCGAGCAGCGGTGTGGGCGCAGCAGCGTGACCGCCACCTCGCCGATCTGCGCACCGAACTCAGCGAGATGATAGTCGAGGAGTGCACGTTTCGGCCTCACGTTGATCCGGTCTTCCCGCTTCCCCGTGGTGACGCTAAACCAGCGTGGGGTGTGGAGGCATTCCTGGAGCGGCAGGCGGAGGCCCGGCGGCGGCGGGAGGAGGCGAAGCAGTGGTGGCGGCCAAAGTACGCACGAGCGCCAGTGGCCCAAATCTCGCGTGTCTCTCGCTCGTCCTCGCCGTCCAGCCGCGGCGCCAGCCAGCCTTCGACTCAGAGGACAGCAAGTGCTTCGCGCAGGAGCGCCGCCAACAGCACTGCGTCTGAGGCAGAGGGCGATGAGGGAGAGGAAGAGGGGGTATTCGAGCAGCACTGGGCACGTCCACCAGCAACCACCTCTTTGACCGCATCTTCATTCTCGCGAGTGTCGCAGCAGGAAGTGCCATCGGCAGAGTCGTCGCCGTCCTACGCGGCGCAGCAGCAGCCAAGCACCCTCTTCCCGTACACGGTCGACATCTCACGGAGAGGACCGTATCAGTGGCGCCCAACGACGGCCGCCGGCGCTTCAGAGCCCGCTGCCGAGGAGGGCGGCAATCACACCTCCGCGTCCCTCTCGTGGCGTAAGCCGCTCCGCTACCGTTCGATTTCTGAGACAGCGACCGCGCCGTGTGGGCGGTCGTCTGTGTTGTGAGCGTCGACTGGATGGCGTGTTCGAGCACTCTTCTTCTGCTGGAAGCGGTGCAGTGAAGGCGGGAGAAGAGTGCTTGGGTACGGGCAGCAGAGGAAGTCCACATCGCCCTGCTGCCCCGGCCCCCGCTGCCGCCGCTGGCTGATTGTTACGCCATCGAGTCCGCTCGAAGCTAAACTTGTAGCTACTCCCCCCCCTCCCCACCTCCATTTGTGTGCGTGCGTATGTGTCTTCTTGCTAGATGGTGTTGATTGACCTTCCGTAGATAGTGTAGACTGCGTCTGCTGGGGGGGGAGGCGACGGGAAGAAGGCGGTGCGGAGAAGAGGCATGGGTGCGTCTGTCGCCTGTGTGGTTGGGAGGCTGTCCTCTTCGCCTCGCACCACTCCCAACGACAGACATGTCCACACACACACACACACACAAAGAACGAGGAGAGCACGCAGCTCACACGACGCCAATGAAGTGAAGGGTGCGGGAACACTGGACTTGTTCATGGGCCCCGGCTGCCACGAACAGTGACGCGTGTATATCATCCAGTGAAGGAGTCGATTCTCTCCCCTCTCCTCCTCCTGCCGACGCGCAGAGCCCCCACCACCACCACACACACACACACACATACACCCCGGTACACCTGCATGCCCTTCCTTTGTGTCCGCCACTTCTCATCTCCTGCGTACCCTTTGCCTTATAATTTACTTGCTCCCTCCTCCACCACCTCTTCCCCATGCATGCACAGTGAAGGATTTGGTGAGGGGACTCCACATGTCGAGTGCACGCTGTCGCACGTGGATCAGCAGACGTGCACACAAGCAAGCGCTCACCTACACATTGGCAAGAAGTAACACACGTAGACAACACAGAGGGAGCCCCAACACTTAATTCTTGCTACGCACAGCACACGCCTCCCCCCCCCCCACCCCTCACTCCCTCCCCTCACACGCCACAAGATGACAGAGCGCATTATGGTTGCCGTGCGAGTTCGTCCATTTCTGCCGCACGAGAATGAGGCCAGCTGCCTGGAGGTGTCGGCGAACAAAGTCGTCGTTGGCACCGGACGTCCCTTCGTCTTCGACCGTGTCTTCGGCGAAACGACCTCGTCTGACGACATCTACGTTGCACTAGGACAGCCGCTAGCAGATTCCTTCCTGAACGGCTTTCACGCGTCCATGATTGCGTATGGACAGACCGGCTCTGGCAAGACGTTCACCATGGCCGCGCTGCTACACGACACCGTGCAGGAAGTCTTTTGCCGCCTCACAGAGGATTCGGAGGCGACGCAGAGCAACGGGCGCTCCAGCTCCGCCTTCAGCAGTTTGAGGGCTACGTTACGCACGAACACGACCTTCACCATGTCACTCAGCGTCCTGGAAGTGTACAACGAGTCAATCGGCGACCTGCTTGCCGCACTGACGTCGCAGCCCCCGAGGCGACACACGGCGATGATGTTGAATGGCACCGTCTTGCAAGCCGTAGATGCGCCCAGACCGCCGTCTGCGCAGGGCTGCGGCCCATGCCAAAAGGGGGAGCTGTTTCGGCGACGCGCCTACGTGCCGACCAGCGCGTTCCCCAGAAACTCTCTCGCCGTACGCGAGGATCCCCATGGAGGCGTGTATGTGGCGGGTCTCACAGAGGCACAGGTGCGCACTGAAGAAGAGATGCTCGCGCTGATCGACAGCGCCATTGGGCATCGGAAGACGGCCTCGACACTGAATAACTCAAAAAGCTCGCGCTCGCACTGCATCATCACGCTCACGTTGCAGCGACGCGGTTTGTGCTCGCGCTGCTGCTTCGTTGATTTAGCCGGGAGTGAGCGCCTGAATTCTCGCGTAGTGACCGCTCCGTCCGGCGGACCTGGTAGGCCAGCAAGTCTCCTTGGGGCCAGTCTGTCGTCAAGCCACACCCTTCCCGAGCGCATGCGAGAAGGCATCAACATCAATAGTGGGCTGCTGGCTCTGGGCAACGTCATTGTGGCGCTGTGCGAGAAAAAGCCTTACGTGCCGTACCGCTCCTCCAAGCTGACGCGCCTGCTGCAGCCGATGCTCAGCGGCAACGCCCGCACGGCGATTATCGCCTGCATCTCTCAGCTTGCATCGTCGATGGAGGAGACGCTGAACACCCTCAAGTACGCTGACCGCGCGAAGCGCATCCATATCCACCCGCACTTGGCCGTCGCAGAAGTGACGACGTCGGTGGATGCCCGGCAAACGATTGTACTGCTGCAGGAACAGTTGGAGGAGGCGCAGCGCCGCTTCGTTATCGCCGCCGCCGCTGGCTCAAGCACGCGGAAACCCACCAGATTGCCTTCGGTATCCCTCATGCAGGAGGTGAATCGCTTACGCGAGCTCCTGCGGCAGGAGCGCCAGTTGACGAAGCGACTCGAGAACGACGTGCTCAATGCTGAGCGCACCGTCATGGTCGAAGTGGCGAAGCGCAAGGCTCTGGAGGCGCGAGTCGCGCAGCTCGAGGCAGCGAGTGCTGCTGACCTGAGAGCGGAAGGAGCAGAGTGCACCGAGGCCAGAACTGACAGTGACACAGGGAAATCGACCAGCTTTTTGCTCAGTCCCTGCAGTTGCCTCAGGATAAACGTGGCACGTCTCCAGCAGCTGGAGGAAGAACAGGATGCGCTAGCGGCGATGCGGGCTCAGAAGGTGCGGGACACGGCTCGGCTCGAAGCAGCCCTTGTAGGGAATGGAGACTGCGGTGCTGACAACCTTGCTGCCACCTTGACCGCTGACACGGACGACAACTCCATCGTGGTGACGCTCAGAGAGGACATTATTGCCGAGAAACGTCAAATTGCGCAGCCGCAGATGGAAAACGGCGACGTCTCTGCCCAACTTGTGCAGCGCAAGAAGTTGCAGTGCACCCTCAGTAACCAGGCGCACCCGCGTGGAGAGCTACGCAAGGCGGAGGTCAAGCTGGAGAAGCCCGAGGTGGCGCTTAAGCGGAGAAAGCAGGAGAAAGAGAAGCTGAGCGCCATCTCCGGGGATCGCCTCCGCCGCGCTAGGGCGAGCTCTGAGGGCTACCGCGGCCGCGTCAAGGAGTCGACGCAGCACGTGCGGGCGCGCCAGGTGGATCTCGAAAGCACACGCCAGCTGCAAGAGAAGTTGGTGGAGCTGCAGGAGGAGGTGTTCCGGCAGCGGCTGTGTGCGCGCACGACTCGGAAGGCGTCTTTGAAGCTCAATGGTGCCCATAAGCAGGAGGCTGAGCAGCTTCAGCAGCAGCTGCAGCTGATCACCACACAGACGACGTCCCTCAGTCAACGCACGAAACGCAAAGATCCTGCCGCTGTGAGGGAGCGCAGACAGCTGGCGGAGCAGCAGGCGCACGTGCAGAGGTCTCAGAAAGAAGTGTCCTCGCTCGTGCGTCTTTGCCACCTACCACACGAGAAGATGCCGTCTTCCTCCCCCAAAGTCAGTCCCCCATCGCCTGCGCTCAGCAAAACCTCGCCGCACATCGTCAAGGCTCACAAGAACTCCCACACGTCACCGTCTCGGCCGGAATTTTATGCGCAGGGACTTCACAGTAGCATTGATGGTGCCCTGCAGAGCTCACGCGACGGTGACGCGACGCAAACGACCATCAAGTGCGAGCTGCAAGACTTAAAGCGAATACAGAAGGAGTTGGCCGAGCTACTGATGCACCGCCGCACCTTGCTGACCGCGCAAACCATTGATGCATCCAGGTGGCACCGCGCTAAGGAGGGCTTTGAGCTGGGACTCTCACAGATTCACGCTGCGCTGAAGTCCACCGAGCCTGGCCGGCGCAAGCACAGAGCTCTTCTCAAAGAAAAAAGCAACATGGAGGAGCAGCTTCGGCAGCTGCAAGCGTTCTACCACATGGTCGCCGATCCCGGTCAGCAACTGGCTGAGCTCGACAGCCGTATGGAGGGCCTGAACAGGGCGCACAAGCTCCACACGCAGCACTTGAGCCAACTGCAGCGCGCTGTGCCGAAGCCGCGCGGGAACGGTGGGGTGGTGGCGGCGAGGGAGAAGCATCAGCCATCTATGCGCCACATGCGCGCGGCGCCTGCAAGGTACTCCGCTGCTAGCACGTCAACCCTCCACACACCGGTGGCATCGTCGCGAGGAACAAACGGAAGCATGCAGGCCTATGTGACGGAGTCGAAGCAGCAGGTCACGCACCGCGCTGAGGAGTCCCGCTCGCCGCGTGCACAACGGCGACGTGCGTAGAGTTCGCGCATGTGGACGCATGTTCCATGAGGCGCGGTGAGTGGGGGATGGCGAGGGAGTAGAGAGTGCAACATGCATCTCCAGACCTGAACGCCGTGTTTCCCGTTTGTGGCTGTGGAGGCATGACATCAAGCTCTCTCATCACGGCAGCCGCAACGACGCTTGGGGAAGGGGTGGAGTGCGGTAGGGGCTCACGAATCGGCACACCGGCGTGCACATGCATGCGCCAGGCAGTGCATGCATCCGCGTCTCCCCACCGACCTCACTTTCTGTGCGTGTGTATTATTATTAACTACTATGGGCGTTTGTGTGCCCTTTCAGCCATCGCTGCTGCGCTCTGTTTCTTGTTATGATGTTGATGGTATGCTCGCGGTTGCTCGCTTCCCTTTCTTCGTTGTGTTTAGAGGGGAGGAGGAGGAGGAGGGGGCTCCCTCCCCGTCCACACACACACACTGACGTCCCTCCCACCATCTCTCCCCTTCCCTCCCTCACACACGCACACACACGTCTCCGTGTCCCGTGTTATGACGCGTCCTGAGGGGAGGGGAGGAGAGGGGAGGACACAGAGGGGGGAGGTAACTTACCTTGTTTCCGCTGGTGTTTATGCGTCTATTTGTTGACTTGCTTATGGTAGGGTGGACACGCACAAAATGTGTGTGTGTGTGTGAGTGAGCGAGTGAGAGGGGGGAAGCGGTGAGCAACACACGCGCACAGTTTACACTGTTGCTGACCCCCCCTCCCCCTCCTCCTCCGTCCTGCATGTCCTCTCTGAGTTCGCTTGTGTGTTCCTCCATGGCTTTGAGCCCGTTATGCGATGAGTAGGTCGTTATATATATTTATATATTTACTCTGTCTCTCTGTCTGTGTGTGTGTGTGCCTGCGTCCACGTGTGCTTGGGTGGTCTGCAGGTCCGCTCGGGAAGGAAGAGGGGGTTGTTTGCCACCGCTGCCGGTGGCTCTCACGCACACGTTCTTTCTACTCTTCACGTCCTTTGATTCGCTGGCAGCATGTTTGCGTCAATAAGCTTAGGAAAACGAAGAAAGAGAGGCACAGGCACGGCATCCATCACCCATGCTGCCACCGCCGTTCTTCACCAAGGCAAGCGCGCATGTGTATGTGTGCATGTGTTGGGAGGCAAGGAGGAGGAGGAGGGGGGTCTGCTCCTATCACCTGACCCCCCTCGCCCCTGCCTCTCCCTCCTCCTTGCATTCATCCTCTCCCCCTCCCTCTCCTTCCCCCCCCCTCTGCGCCCTCCGCGCTATGCGCATATGTTTGTCTCTCCGCTCTCATGGTCGGCGCCGGCGCTGCTCAATGTCGTGAACCAAAACGACGACTAGCCCAAAGAAATGAAAAGACGAGAGACGTATGTGGACAGTCTATGCGTGGTGAGGGAGCGGCGCTGCGCAAACGAGTAGAGGGCGCACCCGGCACAGACAATATCCGCAGTGCTCACCTGCAAGAGCATCAAAGCCGTCGACTGCCCTCTCCAGGCGTGCTGCTCTGACTCCTCTTCATCCGCCTTGGGTGGATGCGGTGAGCGCGAGTTGGCGCACCGACGTAATAGTCTCACCCCCTCCCCACCTCTCCCTGAGGACTGGAACGCTTCTTCATTCTCTCCCCCGATCCTCTTGCTCTTTGCACACCACCGCGTATGCACCCGCGCATGTACACGCCCGGCCCACCGAGCACCCTCCTCACTATACGCGGACTCATTCTCCCCGTCATCGTTTCGCGCTCGCGTCTCTCTCTCTCCCTCCACCTTCACATCCTTTTTCACACAGCTCCGCACCGTGACGTTGACGGTGTTCTCCGTAGCACCGTTTCCCTTTCATGTGTATGTGTGTGTGTGTGTCGCTGCCGCGTCCCTCCCCACTTCCCCCACTCATGTCTGTCTTTCGCTGCTTGGCCATTTGTTTAGCTCGCTCGCTCTTCCTGTGCACGTGTGCCTGTCGCCAGTGCTTCTCTCCCACGCCTCTCTAGCTTCACCCCTACACACACACACACAGACACGGACACTGGACATCAACAGCGCCACCTGTCCGCCTCAAGACCCCTCCGCGGGCTTTTATCATGTCATCCCATGCGTCCCCCAGACACTCGAGGGAGGGCACGCCGGTGCAGCGCTCCTTCGCGGATGAGGCGACCGCTGCGGCCGATCTGTTCGACCTCGCCGCCCCACCCTTGCAGCAACCCCTGGTGGCACGGCTTGTCCCGCTCTACGCTGGGCTTCCCACGCTCGACCTCCATCAAGATAGCGGAAACGTAATCGTTGGCCGCGGCAAGGATATTTCCGAGGATTACCGCATCGACGTCAGCGACAAGCTCTCCGCGCGGCACTGCGAGCTGGTCGTAGATCCGGTGACGTTGCGCGTGGAGCTGCGCGACTTGTCGACCAACGGTACCTTCTTGAATGGCAACCGCGTCACAAAGGGGGAGCGAGTCGTACTGCAGAATGGTGACCGTGTGGCACTGACGCGACCAGCAGACAGTGGCGCTGGTGGTGGGCAGGCACCAAGCAGCGCCGTGGACGACATTGCCGCCAACGGCCGCGTCGACTACATGTTTCGGCGCCTTAAGCAGGAGACCACGCGAGCCCGCATGAGCGCGGAGTTGACGTGCCCCGTTTGCAACTCGATTTTCCACCGGCCCTGCTCCGTGCTGCCGTGCATGCACGTCTTCTGTGCCGGGTGCATCAGCGGCTGGATAGCACAAGGGGAGCAACACACATGCCCCAAGTGTCGCGTGAGCATCACCGGCATTCGCCCCACCCATCGCCTCCAGAGCTCGGCGGCGAACTACCTGCTCCGGAACCCGGCCAGCCGCCGCCCGGTGGAGGACCTCGCCAAACTGGACGCCGCCGACACGATCCACCCGGTGGGCATGAGCATCGGGAAGCGCAGTCGCAGCGATAATGATGACTGCGACGACGATGGCAAATGTAGACCGCACAGCGACAGCGGTAGCGACACCGTCCGTGCTGTGCGTCACGCAGCACTAATCTTTGGTCACACACTGCCCCTCGCCGGCCCACAGTGCGCCGAGTGCGACACGCCGAGCCCCATCGACGGCTTTCAGTGCCCGGCAGGTGGTCCACATCTTCGCTGCTCGGCGTGTCGCTCCTGCTTCGCCGAGCGCCCGCTGTGTGGCCGGCCGCAGCGCTGCCACGTCTGCAACTTAGCCTTCTGCCACCTCTACAGAGCGGGTGGCTGTGCGTGCACCGACGGGACGTCACTCCAGCCCTTCAAGGAACACGAACCCTTCAGTGTGCTGCCACCGCAGACCTTTAGCGGCAACACGATCGAGCAGGACATCCTCTCTCACTACCTCGCCTCGCACAGCATTCTTGTCAAGGACGTGTGGTCGGCAGCGCTGGCGAAGTTCGAAGGCGGAGAGTGGGTCCCTGATATGGTTCTGATCAACGGCGCCATAAGGCCAGACTCACCGGTGTGCCGGCGGTGTGCAGCGACGGTGTTTGCAGGGCTGCTCTTCGCGTACCGCCGTCACCTCGCATCCGATGAGCTGCCAGAGTCCGTGACTAAGCGGCCCAACTGCTGGTACGGGAAGGAGTGCCGCGCGCAGTTTCACGACGAGCAGCACGGTCAGTACTACAGCCATGTCTGCTACCAGGAGAAGCGCAAGGAATAGTGGGCTGATAGAGTGAGTGGCGAGAGAGCGTGCATTCTTGTGCCTGTGTTTGGTCGGAAGTGGTCTTGCCCGTGAACACATCGTGGGCGCCGAGTTTAGTCTCTGCCCTTCGCTCCTCTCCCCCCCCCTTGTGCGCCCCTTCTCTTCCCTCGACGTACTCTGCACACGCTGCACCCCACCCCCACCCTCACACGTAGCAACCGCAAAGCCGACGAGCCACAAAATCCCGTCGACCGCATTGCTTTCTTAAATTCGGTGCCGCGGCAAATGGAAAACGAAAACCCGCGATAACGCAAGGCCGCCCACCAAGACAACCCCCCCCCCCCACCCACCCACCACACGGCGCCGTCACTCCGCCCATCCACCCATTCTTCGGCAGACTTCTCCAACGCTCTCTCCCCCGCTCCCCCTAGGACAGAAGACAAGCGCTCCATGAATACACCATCTTCCCCTTCTTACTCGACCACACCCGGTGACCTCGAGACAACCACCCACGTTTCAACAACACGCTGCTTCCCCCGACCTCCACGTACCCTCTTCTCCCCCTCATCATCCACTGACCATCCGACCCGATACACCTCCACGACCCCACCTACCCACGAAACAAACTTATCTGCGCTGGCTATCTCTCAAATGCGCCGCCGCCGCTCCTCTCGCTCCGGTCCGCTCACCCGCCCATCGTCCCTCACGCGCCGTCACCTCCGCCTGCACTGTCGCCAGCCTCTCCACAATCTCTCTCTGACGCCCCGACCCTCGCACAGCACGTTCTTACTGCCTGCCCAGCCTGCATCTCCCGCATCCACCCCACCCCCACCCACGCACTCCCACTCCCCCACGCCGACCCCCCCCCACCATCACCACCATCGCCATGCCCGCCTACGTGTTGTCGACGCCGCCGGAGGCCCGCGTTGCGAAGTGCGCGAGTCTGCGCGCCGTGAACGCTGTGCCCGTCGTCGTGGAGGAGGCACAGGCGCGCGGCGGCAAGGCGCACTTCAGCGCACTGGCGCGCGAGACGACGGTTGCGCAGCTTGTGGCCGCCGTGCGCGGCTTCCGCGGCGTGGACGCGAAGAAGCCGGTGACACTGACGGTTGCCGGCTGCAGCGTGTCGCCGTCGGCGACGCTCGGCGAGCTGCACGACGCGTGCAAGCAGGCGGACGACGGCATGCTGTACGTCGCCTACACCGCGGAGCGCTCCATGGGCGCCGCGTTGTGCACGCCGTGCGGCTCGTGCGCCTGGAACTAGGGCCGAGAAGAGCGCGACAGCGTGGTGTGGTAGCGCTCAACGCGTCCTGTGGCTCCCGTGATATTGTCTGCCTAGCCTTGCGGTGCGCCTGGCCCCACCGCTCCGTGGTGCACAGGCTGCCCCTTCTGGGTAACCCCCTCCTTGCCGTGTGTCACCCCTCGCTGACGGCGTGTGTGCGGTCGGATGCATCCGCCCACGCTGCCTCCCCGTATGTATACCTGCGCGGGACGGGCCTCTGCTATACGTTTTTTCCTTGACTATCCGTTGTGTCACCGCATCGACGGCACCCATCGTGTGTATGCGCGCTCGCCAAGCGCCATTTGT